>NC_092425.1:17867597-18018555 GCF_036169615.1 Heliangelus exortis | reverse complement strand
TTTGTATGTTTTTTAGTGGAGATTATTTCCTGCTTTAGTACTTTAAAAAATGCTACTTTGAGGGACATCAGTTTTTATTTTTGCTTTTTCTTTGCTTTATAATTAGCTCCAGAATTACAGACCTATGCTGAAGTAAAACCCTAGTAGAGACAAGACTCTTCAGTTTTGCCTTCAGGTAAAACAGATTAGGTCAGCAGTATGCCTCCAGGTCTCTCTCTCTCTCTCTCTCTCTCTCTTTTTTTTTTTTTTTTTTTTTTTTTTTTTTAATATTTATATTTACATTTACCTGGTCGAAAAAAAATTAAGTTCCTTGTCACCCACCACATGCACTTTGTTTGTAGTAATTACCCTCAGGTAAAAGCTTACTTAATAATGAAAACCATTCTAAGGATTTTATATTTATGGTTTTTGGAGTGGTAGTTGCATCAAGATGGTAAAAGTATGAAGTCTGATGCCTCCTCTGGTAGTAGTCTGCTCTTGAACAAAGCAAGCAAAGTCAGTATAAACCGAGAATAAACAACTCCACATAAAAACTCACACACAGCAGTTATGAAATGAACTTTCTGCACATGTTTAATTAACTTAGTTTAATGGCAAGGTTAATCCAGTAATTTCCAGTATATAAGTACCTAGGTTTTATTCATACCTCTCATTAATCACTTTAATAACATTTTTTGACACTTTTCTTCTTTGAAACATGCTAACTGGAGAGGTTGGCAGATTGCTGGTGTTAACAGAGAACCAAATTTGGACGACGCTGTTAAAGAACAAAATTCACAGTATTTAGAGAGAAGATGAAGCATATATTAACAATCTGGCATAAGCATTTATTTAGCATTTGTTCTTTCTTCCTGTTGTAATAATTCTTAACATTCCTTTTCGTCCAATGCTGAATGTTAAGCTGATGTTTTGACAGAAGTAATCATAGCACCAGTTCACTTGTGAGTGGTAATAACAAACCTGCAGACCACTAGTTCACATGGGAAGTTAGGATTGCTTTTCCTCATGTGCATCACGTTGTATGTATTTGCATTAAATGCCAACTTCCACTTCATGACACAGTCACTTAGAATTCTAAGGTCCTTTAGCTACTGTCAAATACTATAATTTAATTAATACTATAACACTATATTTTATTTATATAAAAGAATTTGAAAACTGTCTCATCTACTGAGTGCCGCAGCGATGAATGACTGACACCCAGGAGTCCTTTTGAGCATCAGCATTTGTTCTATGAAACATGTCTATTTTTATACTTGTCATTTTCCTGTCCACAAGTACAGGCATAATTTGTGTTACTTTATAATTGGTTATTATGAGCTGACCATGCATACTTGTTGCAAGCTGATAGGCTACAAATGACTATCAGCATACGACTTCATGCAAAGCAAAGCCTCTTCTAACCAGTTAATTCAATCTTCCTAAAAAGCAAAACATGTGCTACTCTATTCTTTTGCCAAGGTCTTGCTATGTCTGTTACCTACATTCTTCTCACTTAAAGTCGCCAACTGCTTTGCCTCAAGGGTAAAGCACCAGTTCACTTAGGCCAAAGTTGCCAAAGTTTAAAGGACTGTCGGCTACAACTGAAGATGTAATTTTTTAAATAATTTATAAATGTGTGGATGAACACAGCGGCAGTGGAACTACAGTGGTAACTTCATTTCTCCCAACAACAACAAAAAAATCTCTTCTTTTTTTAATTATCTTTTAACTAGTGGCGATCTTAGAATCATAGAAGCATAGAATCATCATGCCTGGAAAGGACCTTCAAGATCAAGTGCAACCATCAGTCCAACACCACCATAACCACTGAATCATCTCCCAAAGTGCCATGTATACCTGAGTTTTTTAATACCCCCAGGGATGGCAACTCCACCACCTCCATGGGCAACCTGTTCCAATGCTTCAACACTCTTTTGGTGAAGAAATTTTTCCTAATATCCAATCTGAATCTCCCCTGGCACAACTCGAACCCATTTCCTCTTGTCCTATCACTAGTCACTATGAAAAGGCCAACATCCACCTCACTACAGCCATCTTTCAGGTAGTTGTAAAAAGCAGTAAGGTCTCTCCTCAAACTCCTTTTCTACAGGTAAAACAGCCCCAGCCCCTTCAGCCTCTCCTCATAAGACCTGTTGTCCAGACCCCTAATCAGCCTAGTTGCTCTTCTCTGCACCCTTTCCAGCACCTTGGTGTCCTTCCTCACTGTGGCACCCAAAACTGCACACAGCACTTGAGGTACAGCCTCACCAAGGCTGAGTACAAGGGTAAATCAGCTCCCTGGGTCCTGCTAGCCACATGGTTCCTGATACAGGCCAGGATGCCATTTGCCTTCTTGGCCACCTGGGAACACTGTTGGCTCATGTTCAGCAATCTATCAACCAACTCCCAGCTCCCCCTCTGCTGGGCAGCTGGCCAGCCACACCACACCTGGCCTGTAGCACTGGAGAGGATTGTTGGGGCCAAAGTGTAGGACCCAACATTTGGCCTTATTGAAACATACAATTGGCCTGGGCCCACCAACCAAGCCTGTCTAGATCCCGCTGCAAGATCTTCATGAGGACTGCAATACAAGACTTCCCTTTGGTGAAGCTATACTGAATCTCCCCAAAGGATTGTATTTATCCAGGTTTCTATCCTCAATTAATTTCATACACACTAAGACTCTGATCCCATTGGTACTTAAAAGCATTTTGCTTACCTGAGTCATGTATTCAACAGCATGAGGTTATTTAAATGAGTAAAGAGATATGTACGGTACATTTTTTTCAAGAATATCCTGCGTAACATGAACAGGAGATCTGATTATTTCTCCTCTATGCTAAATATAGAGCTATAAATGCATCCAAAAAATTCTGCACCAGTGCATTATACTGTAATTATATTGCATTACAATGACTCATTTCTAATAAATAAGCTTCTGCTAGAGGAAGAAGTTGGACACAGCTCTCATATGAAACAGATACTTAGTCCAGAGGACTGGAGGTACAGTTTTCAACATCCATTGGTCTCACATTGAATTCATATAGTATAGAAAGCCAACAGCTGGGGAACATCTGACAGAAGCAGAGATTATCAAAGTTTATGAAAGCCTTTCATTACATCTAGTGGTTATAAATATGCTTTGATTCTGATAAAGTCTTCAGAGTAATTACAGACTATCAATTTTTACCTAAAGGAGAAAAAGCAATAGCACAACACAAGAAATTACTTATTTGGAAACATCAAAAAATAGATGGATGTAACACAGATGAAGAAGGAGACAGGAATAGACTTTAAAAAAGAATGTCACAGACATTTGGAATTGAAGGAATTAGTAGCCATTAGTGGGATCTTACAAGAAAGAAATAGATATCTTGTCCTATCCTTTCAATTTTTACCAGCTCAAAGCATCCTACAGAGTATCACAGCATTTGAGAGTCAGAAGTTACCTCTTAATTAGCATTCCATTTCATACCAAAAGTGCTTTTGTGAAGCAAGTTCTGCATTTGTCTCCAGTTACTGCATGCTGGTTTGCATTTCAGGGCAGTCTCAGAGTGCAGGAATTGGTTTTATTTTTGTGAAACTGAGATACAGTGCAGGACTTTGTCTAATACATTTCTACCTAATACACTTCAGCTACTCACAGATATTCAGTTCATGCAAGCTTAGAGCTCACCTGAAGTAAACTCTCACAAAGTGTGGGTGTCCTCAGCAACCTGCTACTAGCTAAGGTGGACATTACCAGAATAAGAGAGGCATCAATAGTTCACACAGAGGAAAACAGTGCATGTGATGTAGAGGGTACAAATACTATGCTTTTATCAGTCTTCAGAGTAGCATGTGGCACAATTTAAAAATGAAATAATTACACTTCCATATGCAGTGCTGAGCTAAGTTTACCTGTATGGTAGTATCCAAAACGTATGGATAAAATTGAATCTTGTTAAACCTACACCCAGAAGTGAAAAACGCTGAGCAGGAAAAGTAGTTGAGTATGCACAGCAGATTTCAGTTTTCCACATTTTAATAATCAAGACATGTACTGTGCCTGAAGTTAAGGTATTTCTCAGTTCAAATTTTGAGTTGGATGTCAGGGTCCCACCTACTTCAGTGTTATAATAGATGGCAGTTCCAAGCTAAGTCCCTTGAACACCATTTGAGGTCAGGTCTTCAGCTCTTTGCCTTTCATGCTGGGCTGAGAAATCACAATACTTTTAATACTAGTATTGTGTATTCAGGCAGCCAGCACACACAAATAAATCTGATTGTATGATCCAGGAAGCCCTTGCAGGCCTTTAAATATGCCAGTAGTGTCAGTCACTATCGTCAAGCTTGGCCAGTAAAACAGACTCTTGGAAGGAGACAGACTCAAAATTGTTCCCAAGCACCTTGTAAATAAACGTCAAGACTAAAATGAACATATCCACAAAGGTTTATAATTTAGGCACAGCTAAAAAAAACCTGTAATTTGTCTTAATCTCAAACATTTTAACAGGTTTGTCCTAAGCAATATTCAATTTCTTCACAAACAGACGCTCAGCACAGACTAGCTGGTGAAAACACATTTGCTCTTCTAGACAAAAAAAAAAAGGCATTATTTTGGCAGATATGTTTACATGAGGAATCATCTAGACTATGGAGCTCCTGAGCCAGCCACATGATAGATAATATCTAGCTTTTGGAATAAGGGCAATGAGGAAATTGTTTCAACAAAGCAACAGTGAAATATGCAGAGTTGTTAGAGACATCCACATAATAGTGGGGGACATGATAATTAAAGTGTCAATCAAGGTGGAACATGATCAGAAACAGAAGAAAGGGAAGGCAAAGATCCAAGTAGAAAATATTAATTTAAGTGAAGGCTGAAAGAAGGTACATACAAAAGGAATCTAGGGAAATGACAGCAAAGATGAAGACTTCAGTAGTGAAAATAAAAATTTTATAGTACAAGAAACTCTACAGAAGATTCTGCAGATAATTAGACTAACCACAGAGCACCCAAGGGAAGACAGCTCTGCTGAAGTAATAGAATTACTTGGCAGTGGTCAGAGAAAAATTATGGAGCTTTGCAGCAACTAGATACAGTTCCCTGTTACGTGTGATTGCACTGCTTGCTGTCCAGTAAACTGACACGAATTCATAGCTTTAACCCTTCTATTGGCTGACTTTCCAATCATCGCATTGCTTTTCATGCTCTCTATACTTTTCTAGACTAATCTCCCTGGCCCTGCCATCATGTATTTACGTATGTGAATATAGATAGCTTCAGAACTTTTTATACTTCATGTAAAATGAGTTTTTGCTGTAACAGAATGGAATTTTATAGAAAGCAAGAAGGGAAATCTGGCTGCTGCATTTCCCAGTAGTAACCATAACACACAAAGCTTCAATAACAGACAAAGGGACAGATGTATCAGGGAAGGGCTTTGCTGTTACACTACCATGAATGTTATCTGATGAACTACCATACAGGATGCCAAAAACATCGATCTATATTATGAACTTCAACTTTCACAATGAGTACAGATTAAGTGAATATACAAATGGATGCACACATAAAAATCCTGTAATGCATAACTTAATGCCAGGATGTAAAGCAGATTACCAGAGTAGCCCAGATTGCCTGGGCCTGTGGAAATACTAGATAGCAGATGACTATGAGCTTCACCATTTCCATAGTTATAGTAAGGTTTCCAAAGGACAAGATCTTGTACTGGGCAGATGAGGTATGGATTAGGTACTTTTAACTCAACAAGCAAATGAATTTATTGCTATATCCAAAGTAGAGAAGAACTAATAAAAAATGCTTCCTGTTATGATGAAATCTTTAATTAACAACTATATAAAGCAGTATGTTTTTCCAACATAAGCATCTCTTCTGATTAACTTTTGCAGAGATGCTTGGAAAGCTGTTCCACATTGCAGTAAGTCCATTTTCTGTTGAACAAGATGTTCTGTTGAACATTCCATCATTATCAGAAAGCATATTTAAAAGAAAAGAGGTTCCTATGAATTACAAAATACCTGTAACTGAGTTTTGAACTGATACATTTTTGAAGTTGGAGGGAATTAGATATATTTCTTGCAGGTTTGTATAACAATAATTCCCAAGAAACTTATCAGATGACAAAGCTGATTCTTCTTGAGATAGATACAAAACATAGGACTGCATCACTGACAAGAAGTTACTGATTTCCTGAAGAATCTGTTCACAAGTAGGACATGAATAATGACTTTTTCTATGTGACACACACTCCTATGATTTACAAGGTCTCAGTAAATTTACATGAGTAGAACATTCAAAGGTGTAAAGAGGGTACTAGATCAAAAGAAGCAGCCAAATGGCTTATACCATTCAATATAAAGATCTGCATGACAATCTTAGGCAGGTATTCACATCCAGACTGAGGCAGTGATAAAGACTCAGCTCAGATGCCTTAAGTGTTAACAATCTCTAACCTAACAGCTATAATCAGCAGGCTGTCAGAAGCATGCCTCAGGCCTAATGATGAGGACATTATTTGTCTGAGATATTTTTAATGGGAAATGGTAGAGGTAGTGTATTGTGATACTATCTTTTAAAATTAGTCATGTATAATCATCAGAAAACTTCAATTTGGGAGAGCTTTTATACATGAGACAGAAGCTGGCTCAGAGTCTGCAGACTGGCGTATCTGTACAAGCCATTGTCAACCCAAATCTCATTAGAAGATCTGTATCTGGAGTGCTACATTCTTGCTTTCACCTACCTCTGGTGCTACAACAGTTAAGAACAGCAATTAGAAAATATGGAAATCAGTGGATCAAATCCTGTTGCCCATGAAGATGAATTACAAAACAGAGTGGACAGAGGAAGGAGCAAGCCAGGACAACAGGAATGAGAGCAGATATAAATCAAAAGCAATCCACAGCAATGCTGATCAAACGCTAAGATATAAAGTGGCACTACAATTAAGAGCTGTTCCTATTCATGACCACCACTTAGAATCAGAAAAATGACACATTTGGTGTGCTTTCCCTTCACAGTTATTTTTGACAAGGAAAGCACAATGCTGGATGTAAGATAAGCATTATGGTCCTATTATGGTCTCTCTGCTGTGCTTGGCACTGCTTGTGCATATTCTAATTTGCAGTGGCTTGGATTTTATTTTGCGAAAACAGGGGGTTTTATTTGACAAATATGAATTCCACATAGCTGCATTGTACTTGGTCTCATAATAGGGAGAAAGAAGACAGATATACTTTACTCCTTTTCTGCTTTTCTTTTATATAAAAAGGGGAGAAGGGGATGGGCATAAGCACTGTTTCACATCTCAGGAAACAAGCTGCTTTCCTGGTTTTACTGAGCTCTGGAATTTTTCCATGCCAATAGAGCACCTTTCCAGCACTGAAGAAATATTTTTATTTCTGTGTCTAATGCAATAGTTTATTTAAACTGAGTCTACCTCTCTGAAAAAGGTTTAATTTTGCCATCTCAGATAAAGTTGTAATGGTAGCTGAATTTTTCTTTAAAATATATTCTATAGAAAAAACACAAATCTTAAAAGAGCTCTGATAGTCTTCTTTTCCTACTATACACATTATTATGATTTTGTGTCAGTAAGCTAAGGAGACAAAGTGGAGTGCGAACACTTATGATGTATTTTCATTTCTTATGTTGTCACAGCTGTCTTAAACAAAATTGTTCTATTTTAAAGTAAGAGACTTTGTATATTTATTTTAAAAAATTAACATAGCTTTTAGACTATTTGCTGTTAAGGAGTCTAATAGGAGATACAAATATTGAATAAATATAATAAAATATAAATATATATGCTATCTAAATTGAAAAAGTTAGAATGTTAGGTTGGCTATCAATTTATTTAAATGTTCATGCATAGCAGAGATGTTAACTATTTAAAATAATAAATGTCCCCATTAGATTACTGTTGAGCATATTGTTTTATTTAATTTACATTTCCACATATTATTCATAAGAAATAAGGGCATACTATTTATGTATATCTATTTCCCTTTCAGTGACACAAATTTAATAAATAATAGTATGAGAGATAAATAAATTTTTAACCACTGAAGTGGCCTGAAGCTCTATCCTTCAAAGCACCGATGTCAAACTCAACACTGCGTTTAGTGAAGTTCCAACTGGGTTTTCCTGGGTTCAGGAAAGCAAGTGAAGTGTGCTGACTGTTTTTTTGTATTTAGTTGTTGTCAGTCCTACAGTCTGTATTGACAGGATATTTTTAACAGGGATAAACATGTTTCTTCTTCACTGGTGTTTGTGTCAACTTTCTTGGAGGACCACATTTATTCAAATAGCTAGTAAACTACTAGCTTTGTTACCACAAATCTTACATCCAACTGTCCATTTATGGCACAAAATATTGACACTTACAACAGTACCCTGGAAAATTAATTCTATCTAACAATGAACTACTGCAAACTCTAAGAATTACTTTATATCAATTAACCTAGGCAATTCTTTTACTGTTCATAGCTTTAGTCTCTACCTTTCACATATTTTCTATCCTTATATCACATATGGAAACATTTCCCTGCAAGTTCATCTCCCTATTTTAACTTCATTCTAGTCTGCCTTACTGTATATTCTGTGGATGTTTTGACCATACTACAGTGTTTTCAGCATCATCATCACTACTTCTATGCATAAAGCTAGATTAGCTGCAGATCAACGAACACATAAAAATGGTATTGATTCAGAGACCATGACTACAATAATAGACTAATTCCACTGAATTGAATAGAAACAGATTACCAACCTAATTGAAAACATATCTACAACTTTACAAGATCTGATCTTTCGAAGTGTTCTTTGGAAGAGGAATAGCTTTGTGTACTAACTGTGTATCAAGAAGATCCTTCAGTTTTGTTCCTGAGGCAAAAAAGAAGGTTGTGACTTGTTATCCTTATTTGACACACCAGTCACAATTTTTGAGTTTATAAGACCAATTTCAAAGTTATTTGAGATTTGGAGATAAAAGAAGTATGAAGTCCTCCATTCCCATAATATTCCCACAGAACCTTGGGCATGTATAATGCATGTTTTACAAGAGTTTTATGCAAGAACAATAGGTTTGCTTCAGAATTTATCATACATGAATTTTGAAGGTTATAACTCTCTAAAAGAATTTTCAACTGTAATAACTTAAGCTATACTATGCCTAAAGAAATTTAAGCCTGGAATCTCATTACTGAAGCCAATGGATATATTCCAGAATTAAACAACTGCAATTAAGAACAGAACAGAACAGAGTTTGGCTTCACATATCCTGTCACAATCAGACATTTTAAGAAGTGTAGGATTTTCTGCAGACTATTTTTATATAATTTTCCTGTGGAATGATATATTTTTGGCTGTTATGCTGTCAGTTAGAAAAAGAATGGTCATTTATTCCCATCCTTGCAAAATTAAGCCTACAGCTTTGCTGCAGAGGATGAACACAAGACTGAGTCATGGTTACAGTATGCTGGGTGTGGCTACAAAAGAAAGAAATACTCTTTACCTTGACAGTATTTGTTGTTACTCTGGGGGGGGGGGGGGCAGCAAATATGGGTGATTTTATCAGTAAAAGGGTGTACTCCCAGCAAATTGGCTTCATAAACCTGCTGAGTAGAGTTCGCTATGAGTACAAGAATAGTAGTAGCAAAGGCAAATAACAATATTCTGATACCCGTGATACTCGTCTAAGGTATCACAGGAAACATTGGAGTTATAGGAAACCCTTTAGAACATAGACTGAGATTGAAGGTCACTAAAACATCGCAGGAAGAGATGTGCTATTCACAGCAGCAAGCATTTTTCCAGGTTCCTGCCAACCAGGCTACCGGGTGCAAGGACAAGTAAATCATCCAGTTACTGTATTTGTCCATCTGTAATTTCCAGGTTACCCACTAAAATTCAGTGCAGTCAGCAGCTACGTGGATTAAACCTGTGTTTCTTTGCCATGCATAGAAACAGAAAGCAGAGGATTTTTGCCCTTGCTTCTGATCTGCAGCAGACTGCAGCTTTTCCTCCTTGGCACCTGCTGGCCCTTGTTTTCAGACAGCCTCGTCCTTCCACCCCAACCTACCTGTGTCCCCGTTTCCAGAGCTCCTTCTCCCTGTGACCACAGCCATGCTTCTTGCTGTCCCGACCCACTCCTTCTCCCTTACAAAAGTTATCTGAACATGTGGGTTACCTCAGGACTTCTTTTTAAAGATCAGAATTTCAAAAAGGCAGGGATTACTATATGCAATTATTCACTCAAAAAAAAAAAAAAAAAAGAAAAAAGAAAAAAAGCACCTTGCCCTTGTGCACATATAGAACAGTTACCTTGCCACCTTCAAACTCAACCTCTCTGTGTTAGCTGAGAGCCTCCCCTGGCAGCCATCAAGGCAGGGCCCATCTTGCTGCCCCAGGGGAGGGAGGAGGGAGCCCAGCAGGCTGGGAGCAGCCCTGGCCCCAGGGATGAGGCAGTGCCTGGGGCGCAGCCTGTGGGACCAGGACCAAGCCCTGTGCCCAGGGCACTGACTGTGGCAGTGGCTGTCCCTCAGGCTGGGCCCTGCACAGGCACATCCACAAAGGGGATATACTGACATGGAGATGGGCAGGATACACAGACAGGTGAGGCACCCCCAAAGAGGGCATCCTGGTGAGCTGAAGAGCCATTCTCATTTAGTCCCAGTCTCACAGGGACAGAGGGGGTGAGGGTCTCCCCTGGAAAGACGACATGCAAACACAGCCCCTCAGAGGAAAAGCAGCACTGGGTGGGGATAGTCTCCAGAGGCACACAGAAACAACAGCACAGTTATGAAAAGTGGCTCCTACCTTGAAAAAAAAAAATAATATCAGTTTCTAAAGTAATACCACTGTTAAGATCATTTGTTTTTCTTCCCACAACATCCAGTGACTGGGGTGTACTGGCAATGCATCACCTGCTTGGCACAGTCTCAGAGAAGCCCTAGCAGCAAGTTGATGGTGACTGGCAAGGCTTCTGGTGTTTTTGGTTTAGATATCACTACTAATCTGTCTAACCTACCTACCCTAAAATGAAATAGTGATGATACAACAATACTAAGAGTACTAAGATATTAAAAAATGTTTGACATATCTTGTGCACGTATCTGAACAGTACATCCTGAATCGATCTGCCTTTTAGAAATCCATTTGAAATAGCACGCTCTAAACATTGCTGCAGGAATGAAAACTGCTTTTTCTCTGTGTCAAGGCTTAGCAGAAGGCATGTCTGCTGAGATGATAAACAGAGCACAAGACAGGTGCTGGAGTTACAGCTTGTTCTTCCAGATCTCAGGAAAGAACAGGAAGCTCTTAAAAGTCTGTCTAACATTTCCCTTATTAGGACACTTGTTCTATATTTGTTTTGTATTCACCTCTTTCAGCAAACACCTTTCAGCATGACTCCTACAAGCAATAAATTACCTTGTGAATGGGATACTTGGGGTGGGTTTTATAATAGAGGCTGCCTTTTAGCAACTTTACCAAAGATCATTTTCAGCCCATTTAGTAAACATGTCACAGGGAAATGTCTTCATGCCAAAGTTCAGACCTGATGCTTTTCAGCTGAAGTTCTGTAATTTAGTTTCTCTATGAATCTTCGCACTTCTTACGTGAGGAACCATAAAGGCACATGTGAGGGTACACTTGGGCTAGTAAGACTTCAGGCCTCTCATGTCTTCTAGGCACTTACATCCAATAAGCATTGCCTAGTCACATGAAATCCCTCAGATCTTTCCAGTAGACTCTGGCCACACCTACTTGCCAGTGAACGGAACAGGAGTAATTTTGGATAAGCTTCTTCTTCTGCTTTAGCCTGTGTTTCCCTTAGGTTCCACTTCATTTCATTTCTGCCTTGAATGTTCCTCCTTGTTCCACAAAAACAAGACTTAATATGAATTTTTTTTCAGTATACTTTTTGCAACTGTTTGATCTGGGCAACCTGTGCCAGTATCTCACCACTTTCATGCTAAGGAATTTCTTCCTAATGTCTACTTTAAATCTATCCTCTTTCAGCTTGAAACCCTTCCCCCTCACTACAAGCCCATGTAAAAAGTCCCTCTCCACCTTTTCAGTAGGCTCTCTTTGGGTAGTGGAAGATTGTTATTAGGTCTCCCTGGAGCCTTCTCTTCTTCAGGCTGAACAACACATCAATTCTCTCAGCCTGTCTTCATAGGAGAGGTGCTTCAGCCCCCTAATGATCTCTGTGGTCCTCCTCTGGACTTACTCAAACAAGTCACATGTGCTTTTTATGTTGGGAACTCCAGAACCGATCTTAGTACTCAAGGCAAGATGAGAGCAGAGAAGAGGGGGAGAATTACCTCCCTGGACCTACTGGTCATGCTAATAGATGCCTGTCATAGGAAAAGTTGCTGTCATTTTTAGAAACTGAAACAAATCGAATGTGAGGCACATGTTTCTAGAGAAATAGGTGACTCCGTGTGGTCACTGAGCCATATGGACCAGGAAATTAATATTTTTGAAAGAAAGGAAAGGTTTAGTAGGAAGGAAGATATAGCAGAAAAAGTCTGCAACAGTTGGATTTATTTTTCTTTAGTATAATACTGTCAGCAGAACAGAGGCTTTCCCTGCAAGAAAACATTACTACATATGATAGTACATCTTATATTTGTCTGCTACATAAAAAACAGGTGCTTACAAGTTCATAACCCCTGATTTTCTGCAATACAACTTGGGCAGAGCTCTAAATCTCTCATTAGTGACATCCGAAAGTAAATAATCTGTTAGTGATTTTCAAAGCCTCTTTACTTTCTCTTGGTGAAAGTCATTACAAAGTTTGACAGTAGCTTTTATAGCTGACACCTCACAAATTTGTTAGAAAGACAAACTTGTTAGAAAAAAGAATTTGCTGGGTTTTTTTTTAGAAAATAACTTGTTATATAGAAATACCAATGAAACCCTGAATTACAGTGAACTTATCATCAGGTATCCCCCAAATTAATGGGCTTTAAGACTAGAAGGGACTACCAAGACAATTTGCTATAACCTAATATACATGGCAGATAGGTAGCAGATCAGAAAAAAAAATGCTACACTGGGTTAGCACCTTAATCTTGACTTAGAATATGTTACAGGACAGAAGAATTCAACTTCTGGCAGTTAAGTTCTAGAGCACTAATGGTAACGTGCTGAAAATACATGCTGGAAAGAGAGCATGTAAAAGTGTCTTTACACCTGGACCGTTGCTATTAAAAGCAGCACATCAGTTTCATTCAGAAAACCACATTTAAAGGGAAAAAAAACCAGTTGCTGGAGAAGTGCACCTACAGGGCTAGGACTTCTGCTCCATTTGGCCTACCCATCCTCATTCAGAGATGCAAATCCCTTTATTTCAGATTCAGGTTGGCCTTGCAGGATGGCTGTGACTACTTGTAATATTCTTCTAACATGCAGTTCAAGATTTTTCAGGGTCAGCCTATATCTGTTTGTTCTTGTGCCAACATTGTTCTTTAATTTAAACACATCTGTTCCTTCATGGTGTTTATCCTTGAGGACAGCAATCTTATCCCCTCTCAGCCTTCCTTTTAGAAGTTAAACTAGTCACACCCTTCCACCTCCTCTCATTAGTTAGGTTTTCCATTCCCCCTGTCACCCTAGTAGTATTCTCTACAAATGACCTAGTTTCAATAAATATTTTTGCACATCTGTGACTGGAGTTTTGGCTATGCCAGGTGACTGCACACCAAGGCCTAAAACCATCAACTTGCTTCTTGGCTCTCCTCCTGAAATTCTTGTAGTGGGGAATTTTTCAGAGGAGCATTTTTTCATGGCTTCATCCCATTAGCAATTTACAGCTATGCTGTGATCAGCAATAATGCCTTGCATTCCTTCTCCTTAACCATTTCCAACTAAGAAGGTGAAAACTTAAGAGTAAATCTATTTGTTATCAGCCTCCAAATCATGCACTTATTCATAACCCTTGGTGAAATACCATATAGATGACATTCTGGGCGAAATTTCTTCTAGACAGATCAAGTGGTAGCAAGAGACATGCATGCATTGGTAAGAACAGTTAAAGATGAAAGTGAGGAATGAAATTGCTAAATCTTCTCATTTAACCACAATAGGATTAAGTGTAATGCTTGCTCATACAATAATATTCATTTAGAGAGAGAGAGAGAGAAAAGAGAGAGAGAGCGCCATCCAGATGTGGAGAAATATAAGGAAATATTGTAAATCAATCCACAGTGGCTAGATTTTTTTGGTAAAATATTTTCAGTTTGGTAGGCTATTTTTTTAAATACCGAAATATTGAATACATTTAAGTTATCAAAAACTCTGCATGCTTTCATACCTTAGAAATAAGGATAGAACGAAAAGAAATACAATTATTGCTTTCCAAAATCTGAACATTTGTATAGCAAGCACCAGCCTGTGTAGTGAAGGCTGCTTGAAATTAAAGTTATGAAAAATGACTTCACAATTTGATGACTATTTGTGTCACCCACCTCTTAAATGAACATTCTTACCAGAGGAAGGTATGTTCAACTTATCCTTTCAAACAATAATAAATAAAACTCTGCATTAAAATGGGAATCAAAGTGCCTCGTTTCTTTCGTGAATGTCCCAGTGACTAAACAGTCATTCTTTTATGTCTGCAGTTTCCATACGAATGACTGTAACACAAGCGGACAAAGCAGCCACTCAGGTGGTCAGGATGCACTTTCAGGAGATAAAGGACATGATTTCAAAATCTCTCAGACAGAAAAGAACATCAGAGCCCTGAGTCTATGTCTGAATACCCTAGCCACCTGGCAAAAGGAAACAAGAACTTTCAAAAGTTTTGAGAATATACTCCTTCCTTTCTTTAGCTTTTCTGACAAAACCTGGAAAGCTTTCCTTTTGAACAAACTGTTTTGCTAAGAAATGGGGGAGGGAAATAAGGATTAGGCTCATTTTAGTCAGCAAACAACAAAACATGTTTTGATTCCGTAGAAAACATTTTTTTTCTTATTATTTTATGGTTCAGCAGCCAAAACTCAGAACTTATTTTTTGCTTCCTTTTCCATATATTAGTCACAGCAACTTCTTGCAGCTGCATATTTTGACACTTTGACAGAAACTGCAAGGTCTGCCCAATGGCTGAAAAATTACTCCTACTCTTGGAAGTACTGTCTGAGGAATGAGGGCATATAACAGATTTTTAAAGGGGAACTCCAAGCTTGAGCCTAAGCTAAGTTTTCCCTTACTTTTTAGTAATGTATATAACAGGGAACGAGCCACTCTGCAGTGCCTTGTTTCTTATCAAAATGCTCATTGCTACCACTGAGGACCACTGGCCTTTTAATCTGATTCTCTGTGCTATGATTCTGTTCCTATGCTATTACCTATTTTGGAGTTAAGCCCCAGGCATTGCCTTCAGCTCCTTCAAAAACTGCAGCTGCCCAGCTAGAACATCTCCCAAAACAACAATTTAAAAACCAGACTTTGTTTCCTTCTGCATTCATGAAAATTTAAGGGCAAAATACTACCACATAAGGATGAATTGTTCTGACAGTTTGTACTCGATGAAGTTTGCATTTGAGACTAAGAGATCAAATTCTGTATCTTTTCTTCAGTCTTTTCATATCACCAAATAAATATTCTGAATTTACATCAACCACACCTTCTACATTCACCATGGCTTTTTGTTCAAAGCCTTTTTGTTCACAACTGTCACATCAATGCATCTGACTTCTGCATAATGCAACACTTAAGTCCCTTTGGCTGTGGCCTGGGAAGCTTTCATCTGAAAACACAGCTTTTGGTATCATACATCCCCCAAAGAAATACAGCTCTAACTTTGTCAAAGAGGGTCACTGCTTTATCTTTTGAAATGTTCATTATGAACATTTTCTCAAGAAGCAAGAACCACGTTTCCAATATTAGACAGTTTAGTTCCTGTTATTTTCTGTACAGCTCTGCAAGGTCTTGGAGGTTATCTGCCCTTTGTCCTAGCTTAGAGAATGTGCTTTTGTAAGCAAGTAGATTTGGCATAAGATGTAAAACTGAAGTTAGTTCAGCCTAGCTTTAGGAACATAGGGTATATATGACTTTTTACTTCTAAATCTGAATTCTCAACAGAGTAATGCCAGCCTGTCAAAGTAGTGACTAAATTTGTGTCAACAGAAAGTTTAAATTCCATAAACAATATTTCACAAGATAATTTTTTCAAACCAAATGATTCCTTTGATTTGTATAATATCAGCATAAGCTCACATAGGAGTTTTAAAATAGACCATTCAGAAGTGATTTTGTAGATGTTTTTAATGATAATTTGGTTTATTTAGGATTTATATTTACTGAAACATTTTCATAGTTGTGGTTGTTATTTTCATGCTCACAATTAGAAGGGTGGTGCACGAATTGACTTTGACTTGACAGCATACAATTACATGATGCAGTGTATACAGCAGAGTGTGTCAAAGCCAGAAAAAGAGCAGCTAGGTTAAAAGAGTGAGAGGAACATATCTTTTTAGGCCCTTATCATGGTCTCATTCACAGACTTTAAAAGTAGAGGTATATGTTGCTCAAGCCACAAACAAAAATATGTTGAATATGGGTTTTGGAACAAAATTTAAAGACTTGCTCCTGGCTTTGTTGCTTCCTCATGAAAGAAAGGAAGTAGCAAGTGATACATCAGTGTTTGAGCTCTTGAATGCTCAGAAATGCCAGTTTGCTAGAGGAGCAAATAATATACTTTGACTTTTAAAGTGACATAATCCATCTGGAAAATAGGTCTACATACATTTTAGGAAACTTCTCATTTGTCATTTTGCTCAACGCTATCATTTTGCACTGCCCACGAAGTTTTATTGTCATGCTCCAAAACCTCAGCAGAAGCTTCTCAGGCCCACTCATTCATGACATTGTGTTTTTCCAGATGCTATATAGAGAGCTTGTTTTTCATATGTTACAATTGTGCCACTCAGCAAATTGTTCTTTTAAGATATGTTCTCCACACCATATGTTTTTATTTATTTTATCTGAGAAGCAGCACCATGGCATGGAAGGTGAGCAGTTGTACTCTGCCAACACCATCTCTGTACAGTAGCGCTCTTCTCATGGGCCTCACAGCTTTTCAAAAGAGACTATGGGAAACCTGTTGCCTGAGACAGGAGCAGCAACAAAGCATCTAGTACCTCGGACATTCCCAAGAGAAAAGCATAACTGTGGCCAGCATCCACACACATTATATAGCCAAATTCATGGCTCCAGGGTGTTTTCGACTATATTTTTGCTGAAACGACTTGCTAAAGTCTGTTGAGCCATGCTGCTGGAATGAGCTGATGAAATCATGAGAACAACAATAAATGTAACCCTCAGGTTGCTAGCAGACACAATACTTGTCTCCTTTTCTCCTGCAGTAAGTAACCTTCTGGGGCATACATATTCTGTGATAGTTTTTAATTTGTTTTTTCATACCTAATGTTGCCACCCTTTTGGGACCACAGTCAATACCTACCCTCAGCACCCAAATGGCCACTGCACCATTCAGTAGTAGTGTTCAAAAGCTGACAGAATTTAACAATTGCAAATGGAGATCTTCTCTACAAACTAATATGTTGCTTGATCTCCTAGAAGGGAACTCTTTTGGCTAGGTTCCATGAAAAAAACCCAACATTCTTGCCAGAACTGAAAACGAATCACTGTTACAGAATGAATTGGTAATCTCTGGGGAAAGGCCAGCAACTGTTGAAAGTCTGGAGAAGTTATCTTAGGTGATCTTAGGACTGATTATAGCTGCTTTTATTCCACATCATTAACATTCTGAAAGTGATGGGCTGTGCCTGAAGGTCAGAGTTTGGCTTAGGCCAATTCATATTCACTGATTCCTGGGATTCATGTTGCAAAACTAACAAATTAGCTGTTCCACTTAGCAAACTTCCAGAAGTAGGGGATTTCATCCTGTTTCTCCTTCTGAAGTATTTCTCAGAGGAATGCTGCCTGTGAACCAGCTGTACTGCTGTTCCTAGAACCATAAATTCAGGTTGTGGCTTTGGGAACTGTAAGGTTGCCAGATCAAGAAGCAACATTGAATGACCAGAGAAAGCTGGGACTAGGAAAATTAGTAACTCCTAATCCTGTTTTCCATCATTCAAAAATTATACTTATGTATGCAATCAGACTGATCAGCCTGCTCTTCTAAATAATCCTCTTCAGTGACTGCTGTTTTTACTTCTGTTCTTCTGAGCATTCCCTTTCCTGCACAACTGAGAACAGTCATAATTTCAAATGGACAAACAACTACAATAAGGGGCAGGCTGCAAGTGTTATCTCAGTTAGATACAGTGAATCACTTGTATCATCATCAGCCTGAACTCACAGAGTCAAGAGACACATGCAAGAACTTGTAACAACAGTAGAACTTCCTGAAATCAAACAAAAATAAATAGTAAAGCCACAACAGTACCAAATAGGCAAAACAGTTTTCAATTAGCTCAAGCATGCTCCTGGAAATCTCTCTGAAGCCAATACAAATTGTGTGATTCCAGTTTGCCAGTATTTTCTTTGGAAAAATGCCATTCATTAGAATTTCTGGCAAATTTTAGTGAAATCTTCTTGTGAAGTGTAGAATAAACCCCCTAAAACTCATATATCTGATCTTCAGAGTATCCTCTCACTGCCTGAAACATTTGCCTTTTATTTAGGGGTAATACAATAGTGTTAATATTTAGAAAAAAAAAAAATGGGGGGTTAAAATTCTACTAAACACAAGTGACTGGATAGTCTTTTGACTGTATTTGTGCAGTCGTGAACCTATATAGCAACTATTGGCATATAGGCACCACAACTAAACTAAATGCTAGTAGTGAACATATTATGAAAACTGAAATTAATAACAGACTCTCAGGTGCCAGAGGCAACGTTTTTTTAAAGTCTTCCATCTTCCAAATACAAATACATTATCTTCTTGGAGTCATCCTGAGGTAATAATTCATTTCATACTCTGTAGCTGTAAACATCCTGGTATGACAGACAAAATATTTAAATTGTTTTCGATTTATCACCTTATATAATTCCATGGCTAGGATGCCTTTAGCATGAGTTGCTCTAAGGTGAGAAAGCACTAGACTTAATCTAAAATTGCTTCACAATGTATTAAGAATTAATCATTTCTGTGGTCTCTAAGATTCCACACTACCATGAACTCTTTAACCCCTCATCTTCACCAATGCATCTCTATGACACACACACACATGCACACGTATGCTCTGTCACCTAAGCATAACTCTTGGCTCCCATGACTGTTCGGATTATCAACAGGATGTGACAGTCCTTATGCCACAAGGAAACTCACCTGCATACAGGAAATCTCCACTTGGAGCCTCAGGGCAGCCTTGTGTCTCAGGGTTACATTCATAGTTACATTTTCAATGCTTCCCCAGAAAATCTGGATTGCTTGAATCCCCTATGTTATACCTGTCAATGGGTATCTAAGATTCCTTAAAGCATCTAAAATTAGATGGATTCCTATGTTTAAGCAGCAGAACCCTTCACACTATTGCCTCTAAAGTGAAGTAAAGGGTTGTAGATTTGTGTGGCAAGGTTTTCATAGGACAGGAGCTACAGAGGTGTCCTCTGTAGGAAGGTGCTAGAAGCTTCCCTTATGTCCAAGAGAGCCAATGCCATCTGGCTTCAAGATGAGCCTGCTGCTCAGGAAGGCTGAGCTTGTCAGGGACAGTGCAAGTGGCGTTGGGACAGCATAATTAAGAAGGAAAAAAAGTCAATGCAATGGCAACTTCAGTAGGAGAGAGGAGCAAGAATACTTGAGAGAGCAACTCTCTAGACACCAGGTCAGTGAAGAAGTAGAGGGAGGAGGTGCTCTAAATCAAACATTCCCCTGCACCTAGCAAGGAAGAAGACCATGGGGAGGCAAGCTGTCCCGTTGCATGGTCCATGATGGAGCAAATATCTACCTGCAGCCCACAGAGGAGCCCAAGCTAGAGCAGGTGGATGTCTGCAGTAGGCACTGGACCTGTGGGAAGCCCACCCTGGAGAAGGCTTCCAGCAGGACCTGGCAGTCCATGGAGAGAGGAGCCCATGCTGGAACAGGTTTGCTGACATGCAACCCTGTAGGGGACCCACACTGGAGCAGTCTGTTCCTGAAGGACTTACCCTCTGGAAGGAACTCACGCTGGACAAGTTAATGAAGAACTGGAGCCCAGTGCAATGACTCTGAAGATGTTCGTGTAGAACTGCCAGCTGTGGGACAGACCCCATGATGAAGCAAGGGAAGAGTGTCAGGAGTCCTATCCCTGTGGTTAAAGGAGCAGCTGCACTGTTGCAGGGAAGGAGACAGAGAAAATTGGGAGTGAATGTGAGCCTGGGAAAAAGGGGTGGGTGTTTTAAGATTAAGTTTTTATTTCTCATTATCCTATTCTGATTGGTAATAAATTAAATTAGTTTTTCCCCAAATAGAATCTGCCTTGCCCATAACAGCAGTTGCTGAATAATCTCTCTTTGTCCTTATCTCAATTCATGAGACTTCTGTTACAATTGCTCTCCTCTGTCCAGCTAAGCAGAGGAATTATAGAGAAATTTGTTGGGCACCTAACATCCAGCCAAGATCAACCCACCATAAGGGTATATTACAGAGCAGTGTGCTGGTCAAAGATTTCAGTATTTGACATTTGAGCAATACCTATTTTGATGTTTTCTGTGAAGAATTCTCAGGGAACAGAAGATCATACCAGAACAGACACTATTCAAAAGTCAGGATATTCACCTTCTTTATTAGTACATGTAGACAAAACCCATGACATACTTTATTTTTGTATCTAAAGAAAGGAAAAATAGTAATTTCTGACACATTTGGATAGACTAGTTTCTTAAGCACCTGGACACATGACACAAACCTATTTTTCTTTAGAAACTGAGAAGAAAATGGTTTAGTTGCAATCTGCATCACAGGATGCACCATCTATATATTTCACCTTTAGAATTTACTAAATAGTGTTTACCACATACTGTCTGTTTATGTCTTTTTCTTATTTTCTGTCTCTTTCTAATTCTGTTTTTCTTGTTCTACGTGAATTTGTGGCTCCATGTGCCTTTCAATTACAGCATTGAAAATTCAGCTGAATTTTATGAGCAAAAAAGTGAAATCTCATTCCAAAAAAAATGAGATAACAATTGTCTCAAAGTAGACCAATACTTGGTTGTATTTATTTAACTCATTTTTTCCCCCAAAAAAAACCTTTCTTAAACACTAGTCACAACTACTTGTCAAGATAACTGACATCTCCTGCTGATACAAGTTACAGCATAAATGAACAAGAAGCTCAAGAGTTCAATAAACACACAAGCTCAAGAGTTCAATAAACACATAGATCTTGTTACTTTACATCCTCATCTGTCCCTCTATGTCATTTTGAGCTCTTTCTGAAGACTACTATATGAATATCTAGATGCAATAATTAATCCCCAGCTATAACTAGATGGATTTTGTTATTGAAGTTTTTACTTTCAGGATTTGTTTTATTCTCCACAGGGTGAGAAAGCAGCCTTGGCAAGTAATTATGTAGTTTAGAGTTTAAATGAATAACGTTGGTATATATTTTAACTTAAAAGCTTAAAAACAAATAAACAAAGGTACCTCACATATGCCTGTCCATTCCTGAAGCTATATAAAATGATAACTCAGTTTAAAATACACACACATACTTCAGGAAGCACTACTTAAAATACCTTAGTTCAAAAGAGGGTCAGTCCTCCATACCAAAACATACCATACAGCCTCATGGCCTTGTGATTAAGACACTTTCCAGGGAGATGCGGGTTTCAGTTCATTCATTTTGTGGGAAGTCTTGAACCCCTTGGCCTCATAATCTATGGGAATACTCCATTCAAGTGTAGAGGATAAACCAGAGGATAGTTCATCTCTCCTATCTGCCCTGTAAATTAAAATAAAGTGGCCAAAACCAGCCATATTTTGTTTGAAGTTAATGTGACGAAGGAGAGGTAAGTATTTGTGCAGATAAATGCCAATTTCCAGGCTATAGATTAGATTTAAGTTTCAAAGAACAACAAGTATTAATCCTAATAAAATGGCAGTCACAGAAGAGTGGAATAATCCTCTGCATTAGAGTTCTACTGCCAAAAACATAGTCCCTAATACAGTTCAGCAGGGCTTCTGGGAATCAAAGCCTTGGATTTAAATGTTTAAACCATATACAGATCCCCTTCTGGTCATTTAATATCTGTGTAGTTCTCCGCCTGAAACTCCTTGTTCCTTTATTTAACCTAGAATAATTCTAGTACTACAAGAAATTGCAGAGGTCTACTATGGGAAAGTTACTGCTACCTTTGACCTCCCAATTATCTGCAGTCAGGCATGCCAAGCATTACTAGTGCTAGTAGCACTGAATTAGCTACTATGAGGACTGATTCCTTACTAACAATGGTTGAAAGATGCAGGACAAAAGGCTAATATAGATCCATGTCTCATTGCTTAGGCTGATTATTTTTACTCAGAGCAATAGAAGGAAGCTATGAAATGCATCTGTGTAAGAAATTAAAACTGTTAAGAAAGGTGTTTTCCCAATCACAGATGTTTTTCTCCATTGTTGCTGATTCCTCCAGCTTCTCCCTTTTTGAGTTTGCCACTGCGTTAGCTCTGCCTGATTACTCATATGGCCCAGTGAATCAGCATGAAATAGTTCATGTGTTTCTTAACTTCATGGGATTACATTTAGTCATGCAATATTTGATTTGTCTTGATTCCTAGATTCTTACTATATGATTATGAGTTTGCACCTAGTTACTCTAAATTTTGGACACTTTTGCTGGCTGCTGAGACATCCTGCCTTGAACTTTCTTGCTTCGCATGCCAGATGTGGTTAGTAACTTCAAGCAAGAGCCCAGAAACTAAAAAAAGTCCAAAACAGATATGGAAAAAGAACCTACAGTGGTGCCAAGATCCACTCTCACTTTCCATGTGTAGAAATGTTACTCTGAAAATTTTTGACCAAAATAAATGCTCCGACCACAGGCTCAATGCAGAAAAAAAAAACAACCTCAAAAAAAGTGCCAAAAGGAAACCCGAGAGCTCCTGCCTAACGGTACAGTGTGCCCTTACTGGCCACCTCTGATTCAACATGTACAGGGATGACTTACACCTGGGAAGTCCCCATAACTGATTTCAAGAGATCACATTTCTACCCCACAGAAGATACAAAGCACTAAAATAAGAAGAGATAGGCAAGTTTACTTGTAAAAGCAGGAAAGTAAAAAATAAATATATTCAGGAATAGACCATCCAATGATAATAAGAGGCACTGTGCTATTTTCCTTTGTAAATAATTCTCATTCTTTTACATAATTCAAGTAGGCCAGTGGGTGTAATGGAGGCAGAGACTATTTTAAATATATTTTAACCCCTCATCTTATGAAAATAACACTTTTATGAAAATCTGTTCCAACCAGTGCTATTCTCTTCCTTCATCTCCTATAAAATATTTATTGTCTGTTGTTCTAAACCATATCACAAATTCTGAGGTTGAACTGCTTTTAGTGTATGGGGTAATAAGCACACCAGGTTCTCAGTTCTTAAAAGCATAAGAGCCACTAAACACCCCCAGTTTGCCTAAAACTAATTTAGAATTACACAGAAACAGGATTTATAAGCTTGATACTAAGCTCACTAAATCCAGTAGGAGAAAGAACAAAAACTCTTACTGAAAAAGTACTAAAAATATCACATATCAGAATTCGTTCTTCTCATTTAAACCATAATATTTTTTTTAAGGTATTGAATCAGATAAGTTCATTAAAAAGCAATTTGAGATACATATATATGCTTGTCTTGGCACTGTGCTCAATCAGCCCCACCTAAAGCCACCTAAGCCAGTAAGAAAAACACAAACTCACTCTGTAAATACTGCTGCCCTTTTGCCAGGTTGTACGAGTTTGGAGAGTTTGTAATGGACTAATTTATCTTTCAAATAGAAATTAGTGACATGGAGAACTGTACTGTTTCCTACATATAGAAAAGTATGCATTATCTATGTATGTACGCACAAAAGAAATATGTTCTGATTATTGAATGCATACTGATATAAAGAGAAGGACAGAACGGAATAGATCTAAATTAGGTTAAAGAAATTGAAACTTTCTTCAAAATTAACCTTTTTTTCTTGAAAAATGTTTTGGAAAATGTATGAAATACATTTAGTTAACTTAGGAGACATTATAGTACTGCCATGCTACCGGTAACATGAATGGACTTGTTCTGGACAAAGATCCACATATTCTAAAATCCTGTCTTTGACTGTAAACAGAACAGATTTATTGTAATACTTCCATTTTTTGCTATTTCAACTCCAGTGAAAGTAATCTGATGGCTAATTAACCCAAATTTCCTTCATCATTTTTGGAACATCCTGTGGTAATGAGTTCCACAGTATAACCACACCATACATGTTGTAATGCTTTCACCCCATTAACATCTGTCTTTTAAATAGCTAAATATTCCTTTCTTGTTAGACATTGGTGCTGAGAAGGGGTGCTGGACCCAAGTAAACAGACACTCAAAGCACAGGGCTCAGCCCCATGCAATGCTTAGCATTCTTTCTCATAAGTTCTAAGCAGCCCAGCAGAAAAATTTCTCTGATCACCCAAGCCATTGCCCACACAGACTGTATAGAAAGGTTACGTATAGAATGCCCTGCTTGAGTGATCAAAATCACCCAGCTGGGACTAGGTGACTCCTGCTTTGGTACTGCATTGCTAACTTGGAGGTGGTTGAATAACCATTCTACATTTGGGTCATTAACTATAGATTTATACATGCGATACACATTTATGCATAACACTGCCAACTGGCATCATGAGCCTGAGAAAAAGTTCTGTTGCTGTGGACTTCTTTAATTTCAGTGCTGGATTATGAGTATCTTCAGATCACCAGAACACTTTAATTAAACTCTGTTGAAGACTTCTGCTGTAAGACTGTGAATTACCTTATAGATTTTGCTGTCTCAGCAGCTTAGAAATGGATTACGTGGTTCTTTACTCCTAGGCTGTGATTCAGAAGCCAACACAAAATTTCCCCTCAAACCTGGGAGGATTATGTTTTTTGTTGCGTCCTGATATATCTAATAAAGGTTTGTACAACACAACACATCTTGTAGGAGCTTCATAATTTAAAGCAAAAGAATGCAATAACTGGAAGACATTAGAAATCATAGAACACTTCATTCATGGGAATGCAGCCTAGTAATACTATCTTTATTTGTTCTCCAGTCAATCCATCTAATGCATTTGTCTAATAAAGCTTTAAAATTCTGGCTAGAAGTACACTGAATTTCATGGGAAATCTCACAATTTATAAGTACTTACATCACTATAAAGTAATTTGTAGTCAGGAAATTTCACAGTTATTCATGGAATATAAAATTGGAAATTCTGGGAAAAAACTGCTATGAAATTGAAACATATCAAGAAATACTATATATAACAGAGAGTACACCATGGCATATCACAACTAATAGAAGATAAAAGTCTAAATAAATAATTAAAAACCAAATTTGAATAAAACGCATTCATTTTACCAAAAGAAAACTTAGCATTACTAATAAAATGAGATCAGTCTTGTTCTAATGACTTTTTTGTTGAAGCTTGTCAAAATTAATGTGGGGTTTCCTAATACTGAAACACTGAACAGTGTTTCACTTATTGAGAAGAGTAACCTGAAACATGATGTAGTACAGGGAACTAGAAAGATGGAACAATTCAGTCTGATTCACTTCACATTTACAAAAATATTCAGGTTCTCAGTGGGACTCATTTTGGTCTTATATGGGTCACATATTTTCCCTATGTTTATTCTCATAGTCTTATTTTAGATTTTTAACTTCTCAGTTTTCGGAACTTTTTTCAGTCACCATTCCAGAAATGAAATTCAGTCACATAAGGATGAAGGTCCCTGTGTGACACACAAAGGAGCCTGTGTAGCAGTAGCTATATATATGTTTCTTATGTTCATCATTACATATAGACCATCAACACAACTCCCATTAACAGCAGTGCATCACAAAATACAGGAGGGTAATTAGGCATCCCAGCAAGCAGTCTTCCTACGTTAATACAAGATTGCTCAGCTCATCTCCCATTTCTGACTCTGTTCAAAGGCAGTAATTAGGAAACAATAGGAAGAAAGTATTTGCTGTGTCTCTGACCCTTATATTTCACTTTGCATATGGCTTAATGAAATTTCATGGTTGCTCTGTATCACAAGAACACTAGAAGTACTTAAGCCAAAAGGCATCTTAGATTTAAGCGGGTAAACAGCAACTCTCAAAAGATAGAGGAAGATTTGAATCTTCCCCTTGCCCTGATATGAAAAAGCTAAGAACCACAGACTAGGCAAATATTTTGCCATGAAATTATTTTGGAAAGTAGGGGTTGCACAAAACCACAATCTATTGAGAGAGGCTTTGCCATATACAAAGACCAGATCAGTATCTGTGCCCAAGTGCTCACATTGCAGCACACAGGACTGGTCAGGAGACTGGGAGATTCACACAAATGTGTTTATGCATGTACTCGACACAGATTAATACACGTTACACCTTAACACTGTCAGTGAGAGAGTTTTCCTGGTAAAAACAAAGGAGTGCAGTGGCTGAGCATATGTTTGAAAACCACTGAAGACCTTTTGCAGATGTAGCTCTGAGTGACATGGCCAAAGTACCCAAAAAGCATGCAGCTGAGTGAGAAATACGGTATGTATCTGTGTTTAAATCTGTGAAAGGTCATAGAATTCTTTTTAATCATGTGTCCTATAAAGCACTGACAGTTTGACTAAATCAGTTAACATTTAATCCATGCAAACAGGACTAGCAATGTCCCTACCTGTTCAAGTATGTTTATCTTCTCCAAGGCAACCACTACCTCATAATCTCAGCACTGATATATTCCTTACTTAATCCCACTATCAAAACAAATGTTGTTGGCTTTAAATGGAATAACCCTGTGTTAAACTAATATCCATTCAAATGTCTATATGTACTTTAGTTCCATCTTCACCTTATCTATGCCTTTATTTTTATTTTAATCCTCAACCTTCTAACACATTCCTATATATCCATTTTTAGCACTACACTTAATCTTCAAAATATTAAATTACAGGAAAGGTTTAGAAAAAGGAGTACTATTAGATCATGCATTTTATCATCAAAACAGAATTTCCTGGTTTACACGCTCAGACTCATCCATATTTCTCAATGCTACAGTGAAATAACCAAAACAAAACAGAACTGGGAAAAAATTAACATAACTATCAATTCTGTATTATAAAATTAAGCAATTTAATCAGATTTAATAAATAAGAATTTTTTTTGTTTGTTTTTAGTTATCATAAAACACATGTTGGTATCACAGAGAAAACAGCTTTTGGAATATGTTATTTATAGTCACTTTTCTCATAGGAGCTTAACCATGGAAGAACAAAGGTACTATTGGGACTCAGAGGAAGAAACAAGCGGGCAAGTGAAATCTCTACTTTGCAGAAAAAGGTAATGACACATTAGTTGCTCCTAAACAATTGAACAACGTGGACTATGAAACTGCTGATGCTTCCCTTCCTGCCTTGTGGGAACTCCATGGCAGACCAGAGCTAACTCAAATTTCTGACTTAACCAAACAAACCTTATTAATCTCCATTCTTTACTTATCTTTACCTGCAGTTTTCCAATTTGAAGGAAACATCTGACATGAAAATATCTTATTTTTGACTTGGAAGAATTAGTTCTTTTAAGTGAACTAATCCTGAGAAACATGAGACAAATTCTGAGACTGAGCTGCTAACTCTGTATTTAACCACCGAGCAGTGAGTCCCAGTTCTTGCAGCCTCTTCTCGTACATTAAATGGTTCAGTCCCTTAATCATCTTTGTGGCTCTTCGCTGTATCAACTGCAGCACATCCATGTCTCTTTTGCACCCAGGAACCCAGAACAGGACCTAGCACACCAGATGTGTCTCGCTAGTGCTAGAGGGGAAAGATCACCTCCCTTCAGTCTGCTGGGGATGCTCTGCCTAATGTAGCCCAGGAGGCTGTTTGCCTTTGCTGCAAGGGCACAGTGCTGGCACATACTCAGCTCTTTGTCCACAATTATTAAAATCATTACGGAAAAAACCTTCTCAGTCAACTGCAATGACACTTTATGATAGTTTTAATTTGTTCTTAGATCTTAAATAAACTGTTCCGTTTACAAACTACAGTCTTCATGGGTGTATTATGCATCTCCCTTTGCATGCAACATTCTAAAACTCCAGGTCCTCATTTATTTCTCAATAATTTTTTATTAGGTTTTCTGCATTGTCCTTTAAAATGACATATTGGTGACCTTACTGAGTGACATACTGGTGACCTAAGCATGTTAGGATATTTGATGTGGCTTTGAATTCTGTCTCTCTGTGATTTCTGAAATGTCTTGGAAGACTTATTTATATAGCTTCACGTAGAAAAAAATAATTCTAATGCATTATAGAGGTTTACCATCCCTGCAAAACTACATCAGGAGGCTTCAAGTTTCATACTCTAGGCAAAGATACAACTTTCCCAGTGGCAAGAACCATTTTCAGATGTTTTTAATTCTGAAAATGGATGTTTATTTCTGCACGTTTGAATAGAAGATCCGAAACTGAAGGGCGGAAGGGAAGATGGGGAAGGTCCGGAGAGGACTCCATTGCTGCCCTGGGCAGGGTTCTGCTTCCACTCCCCCCTTCCCCCGGCCTCTCCTGGTTCCCCCTCTTCTGCCCGGCGACAAGCGGGCAGGGGATCCTCTCCTCGTGGAGCCTCCACTTTTGGCTAAGAATGGCAGGGTGTGGCTTCACCAATCTACTTCCCTTTCACCTTCCCATATGGTCCTTAATCTCTCCACTTCCTCCTTAAACTCAGCCACCCTGCTGAGCAGATCATTACCTGGTCACAGGCGGTGTCTCCTGCGAGAGCTCAGACATCCCAGGCAGCCGCTCACCTGGACGGCTGCAGGTCTCTGCGGCAGTTTAGTCTTTGGGCCGCCACAGCTCTTATTACTGGGGCTTTGCACCGAGTGGCCACCATCTCTGGATGCTTTCCTGGGAGAATGAGGACCCAGCTAAACCCTCCAGCCTGCCCGCCCCAACTGCCCCACAAACTGCTGCGTCACGCCCTTGTGACGTGACGTGATGTGACGTAACGCGCCCTCGCGCTCACCCGCCCCGCTGCTGCTCTGCCAAAGCCGCGTTTGAATTCCCCGCGGTTCCCCGGCACGGCCCCAGACACCTCGGCCTCTCGGATCCCTCCCGAGAGCTGCAGATTCCAGACTCGCTTCGGGTCTCGCTGCTCTCCCTCGGGCTTCCCTGGCTCCGGGAACCCCCGCTCCCCTCTCTATCGCAATTTTTAAAGGCACAGCACTCACTGCTGCCGCTGCATCTCTCCTCGTGGTCTCAGGAAACATTTCCAGGTTTTTGTACACAATACAACTGTGGAAGTTCTCTGACTTCTCTAAAATACACACACAACAATCACTATACAGTAGAAAATATTCTGCCCCACCTCAAAAAAGCTCTGCAATATTTTTTTTTCCTATAACAGATCACACAGAAACTGATGTAGCTAGTGAGTGACTGTGTAGAAAGAAACGAGAAGGGATCCAAAACATTGGCTTGAAAGGCAAGTATCCCTCTCAGACTCGACAGAAATTTGAGAGCAGAATTAGAAACATTCACTGGATTTATGGCTCCCTGCTAAGTCATTCTTTTTCAAAGTTGGAATGATGGATTTCTGGGATTTTTCTGGTTCTTACCTTTAAAAAGTTAAGGCATAATCAAAAACGTATTCCTTCTCTCTTCAGCTGGATACTGAAGAAAGTGAAGTAAAGAAGGCAAAGAAAGTGGTACTATCAGATAAGATGATAAGACTCCAGCATTTCAGCAAATGTAAAAAAACATGAGCTTTTTTCTGTGTGATTATAATCTTTTAAGAAAGGAGGCAACAATTTAGTTACACTGGAATTATGAAAAACACAAGTTACTTTACTGAATTTGATTTTAATCGATCACTGGCTATTTAAGAAGCCTTTTATAGTTTGAGTGTAAATCTACAGTAAGTTCTTTACCAATGTATAGATATTTGCATTGCTTGATGAGCTGATAACCAAATGAATAGGGCAGACAGTTCTTCATACATTGTGTTGCCAAAGTTGCAAGAGGCATGGGAGGGGTTCACATATTTTTGTTTTGTTTTTACTGCCAGCTGCTATACTGCTGTGGTGTTTAAAGGCAGTGCCAAATACAGGGTTTTAAAGGTTCTCCTATAATTATATCAGATAGAGAAAGGGCAGGGCATACTTTGACACTGAATCCTTTCTTATTCATGTAGAGCCTGGCTCGAACCTTGGGAAGTTTAACACCTTGCTGAACTTCCTTCCTAGCAAGGCCTGCACTGCCCAAGCCATACACTCCTCTCTTCTCTTCCACTACACTGTTAAAAGAAAAAAAAGAAAAGAAAAGAAAAAAGTTATTGGTATTCAGGCATGAAATTAACCCCATAATCCCTGTTATTTACTGACTTTTTAAAAGTGATTTAAATAATAATATTCGTATCCTCGCTGAGCACTCTTACCTTTATTGCCTTTGAGGTGTTTGCAACATTTGTTTCTTTAAAAGCGTTACATATCTAAGGTGAAACACTAGCAGCCTCTTGTACCCTACTTATTTTGCCAATATGCAGGATGATGGATTAAAAAAATTGCCACTGTGATGCCTAAGACATAGATTGTGGTAATGTCGAACAAGACAGTAGGATTTTGATGAAGGAAATGTGTACTGGAGAGCTAGAATGCCTCTTTGAAGACTGTATTTCTAAATCCTCTTGTACTTATCTTCCTAGGTAGCTATTTCCTAACCCCTCTCCACTAGATATTTTCCACTAAATTTTCTCTATTCCAAAACCTTTCTTTCAGTCGTAGTGACAGGAAGGTTTCTTAATTCTTAGCATTCATTTTTCTCTAAAGTCAATTAAATGCACCAGTCATCGACTCTTACATCTCATTTACTGTAACAACCTCCCACATGCCCTGGCAAATATTGTCATTAAAACTTCCTGCTTTCTAGGCATTCTCACAAATAAGAAAATTGCACAGTACAAGTTTCTCATTCCCTGTGAGAATTCCAGTGACGTCCCTTTTCCCCTTTATGAAGCAAAGTGATCAAGTCTACTTTCAGATCCTCCTTTTGCTACTAAGCCAAGCCTTTTTATTCTTAGATACTGCTATGACATTGACTTCCTATTCTATCAATACTACTAACTTCAACTGCTATTTCTTATATTTTTAAAAAGCACATTATGCTTTCTCATCTCCTGCTCACTATTTTTGAAAAGACAGAAAACCACAGGCTGTTTGCTTTAGTGTCATCCTCTAAGTCCCATCATGGAAGTCTTGGCATCTCAAACAACTCACATAGTACGAGCTCTAGTAATAGATTTTACATAACTATTTTCTTTACTCTCTACTTTGATGTATCCTGTGCTCTCTAATATTCCCTAAGTACATGACATTTTTGTGCATGTACTGCTGTTGTCCTGTATAAACAATACAATCTAGCCATTGACCCAGTATGGGCTGGTATGATGTTGTGCTGTAAAAATGCATTTTGGCAAATAACAGAGCCTGTTGTTCATTCAGTTTCTTGCCCTCTAAGTTAGTTTGACATTTCTGGCATACGGTCTATCTGTCTTGAATTATTTTGTATACACAGCTAGGTATAACATCTGACATAAAGCATAGCTGCATAACCTCATCTTCTTAAGCAGTAATTGCTGCCTTTCTAACTTTGTGCATACAGAGAGATCATACAGCATTATGGAAAAAAATCTTGAACATGGCAAACTTCCCTGGAAGTACTTAAAAACCATGTAGATGAGGTACTTCAGGACATGCTCTAGTGGGCAGGGTGATATATATCTAATTTTTATCCTATTAGGGGGAGGATGTTTAAGTTAGATGTAGTGACCTTAGGTCCTTTCCAACCATGACAATTCTGTTAAACTGTCTTATACTTGCTGAACACTTAAGTTTCTTGTTAAAGAAGGTCTGGTCACACCACAGTATGTGACCTGAAGTCTATCTTTTAATTAACCCATGCAACGGTAGACATTTGGGGCATTTCATAGCTTTGTTTTCCATTCATTGTTCTCAGTATTCATGAGGAAAATGCACTAAGCTACACACCAAAACGCATGTGCTCCATAAATGTGTTTGAACACTCTACTAAATCCATTGCCTGATAATCCATTCATAGTTGTGAGATCACTTACAAAGCAACTGGAATAGCACCATGTAGAATATGAAGAGATGGTACCAGACTGGAGCCGTGGGTTGAATTTTGAAGAATTATTTTTGAATGAACACTATGATGTATGTCTGAAAGAGATCATATTCCTGTCCCCTTTTTAAAAATGGATTTAAAGCAGCTGGGAGTCTCTTCATGCTTGGATACGACTGCTCAGTGCAGAACAGTGGAACCAAGATGAGCTGTGGGCTGTGGAAAAGGATAAATGTAAGAAAATGGAGAGAAATGGAAGAGGAAGCACCACAGCAGTAAAAGGAAAGCAAAAAAGACATTGTATTGCTAGCCAAAATGTCTGCTAGAAAACATTAAATGAAATCACATTCTGCACACAAATAACATGAAAATGTTAATATGCAGTCAGCATGTGTAAAAGACTTAACCTGAACAGCTTCAGCATCTACAATATTAGTATCATTGCTGTTTCTGAACTTGGAACAGAAAAAGCAGATTACCTATATGGAACTACTTGTCTCTCAAAGCACCCAAATCAAACATTCATGGAGCCATTTAGCATGTTTTTTTATGCCTGTGATTTCAGATAATGGCTGTGAAATCTTCAACTGTAGCTAACATATTGGATAATAACCCCCTGGGGCAAGTATTAGCACACCTTTCAGTGAAAAAATCATAACTGCAATATTTTTAGCTTGACTCTACCATGTTATAATATAACATCTTTTTAGCTATCTCACATTTTCTGAAATGAGCAAATCAGCCTCTTTCACACGTAGAACAAGGTACCCAACTCAGTCCTCTGAAAGATGGCCACTTAGGAAGATGGATCCTTTATAGTATGTCACTGCCTGTCGTGACAGATTTTCCAATTTTTTAACATGAGGTCACGTACTGGGTTTTTTTAAGGATAGGTTATCTGAAAAAGTGAACCACTAAAATGTTAAGAAGTGGAAGGTCTCATTTTTCGGTGAAAGATTTCATGAAAATTGAGGGCAAGCCTCAAAAAAAGTCAGTTTATGAATCACAGAGAAAAAATATTTCATAATTACCCCTCCCCCATACTTCTCAAGTTTCAGCAAGAAGACCGAGATGTTAGCTCTGGATTTCTAGCAAGGTAAAAGTCTACAAAAAGCCTTCTCCTATGGGCAGCATCTTATCCCTTATGAATGTGGTCATACTACAAACTGGGTATGGCAAAGAAATGTGTTGTTAAAAAGTTCTTAAGAACTATAGTGAGCTGGTAGTAATTCCAGTGTGGTTAGGAGCAGAACACACATGTCCCTTAGAGCCAGGCAATCCTGGCTGACTCCAGGGGTAAATCACAGAGGCATCCTTCTATTACTTCTTCCTGGATTTGGAGAACTGGCACATCCTGTTCTAGCTAAGAACACTGTCTCAATTTCAAATATATTTTGCCAACGTTATAGGTATCAACATAGAACCTTTTTTTGCTGTCTTGCAAGGCATTTCGTGTAGATTCTTGAATAAAAATTGAAAGAGTTAATTTAGCCAACCAGACCATAGTTAGAAACCCTGGGTTAGTTTATCATGATACTTTTAAACAATTTCAGCCTATGATACCCAGGATTATATTCAACCAAGCTAATCTTTGAGACACAGACTTCTAAGATTTGTTTTAGAGAAACAGTGTTTGCACTCAGATCTTAAAGCATTCCAAGCATCTCTGAAGAGTCCAGATTGTTCTTAGTATTCATGCCAAGTTATCAACAATTTAGAAAACAGTTGCCAAAGGTCATTCCAACTACAGCTGTTTGGAAACATGGAGGGGTTTATTGATCTTTTCTTTTGCATAGCACTTTACAAAAATATATTAATATGTCAAGGAAATAGACCATGACAGCTCTCGATTATGACTTGGTCAAAGGTTGGGGGGCAAGTAGGGAGAGCTGAAGTGAACTTATCAGAGTTGGACTGAGGGTGAAAGACTCCACTGTAATGCTATTGTTAGGTCCCTGTGTAGTAATACTGTTCTCATGATGTGCCTTTGACCTGGCACTGTACTTGTCTCTCAACAAATTAGGGAAGCTGGCTCAGCTGATTGGGAAAGAGCTCATTAGGCATGGCAGTTTAGGTGGCACAAATTTCACAGCTCCAAACCAATCTGGAGTCCTCCCAGAAATACAGGTATTGTACTAAAACAAATCACTAATCCCAGAGACCAGCTCTGACTGCTTTTATGAAGTACTATGAATCATAGTCTTTAGGAAAACTAAATGGCTGCTATCCAATTTAGCAGCTGGATTATATTAGTTCACATTTTTAAGGACAAAGGTTATAATAACAAGATCTTGCCTTACTCAATTTATTCAATTAGGTAACATAGTTAGCTTAATGGTCCTGTAACTGTTTGCTGGTGATAGTAGCGATATAATTTGTTTTTTCTAGGTAATACCAAAGAAGGGTATTTAATACATGATGGCAGCCTAGTAGAGAGCAGGCAGCTAGGATAAAAGATGGGGCAAGGAAACATGACAACAGACATTAATGATAGAGATGAAGCCTGAGTCAGAGTATTTAGGGCCTTGAAAACAGAAGCAAAAAGTTTAAACCTGATAAACCAGCCAAAAGAAAATGGAGAACCCCCCCTCCCCCCCAAAATGAGTGTGTCTTAATACAGACACACACATGATGTGCATATGTTTATAGAGCTTAGGACTGGAACAATGGATTTTTCCTGTCTATTCAACACTCTCTAGCATTATATTTTCTAAGGAATAACATTTGTGAATATCATAATAGGCTAATGAGCAAGAAAATTTATTTCAGCTGTTTAATTCAGCAGTTAAAGCTGCTCTTATTTCTATTGTATTGTGATGCATCTTAGTAATTGGATAATTTTGAGTTTTATATGATTCACATTATGGAGCAGAATTTGGTTTATAAGCTGTAGAAGATGCTAAACATTTTTAAGGTACAAGCTATCTTATCTACAGACCTGAAAATATCTAGAAAGCAGTTCCGTTGGTATGTCTAACAGCCGTAACATTTAATAGCTGCTTTTTTATACAAACAGATTGTACTTACTAGCAGAATGAGGAGGGGAAAGCTGGTGAGGTGTTTTGAAGTGTGAAAAAAGAGTGCACGCTTGTTTGTTTTCAAGACTGAACTTTCCTTCAATTGCTTTCTTTCACTTGCTGCTCACACAGCTCGGGCCAACCCAAACGCATACAACTTTAGGAACTGCCAAGAGCCCTTATCAAAGCCAGTAAACTCCTCTCACGCGATTTATGGAGGCTCCACTCCTGAGGGGAGCTCCGGCTTCCCCAGAACCCTTTTCCCTGGGGCCGCCAGGCGGGGTGGCGGGGGGTTCCCGACGGAAAAGTCCGGAGGGCTGAGGAGGATGAAGCTGGGCTCTTCTCTCTGGCCCCTGGTCTCAGGATCATCCCGGCACTGGGTAGAAGGATTCAATCGCCTCCTCCACCCCCGCTCCCCCCACCCCGGGCAGCTCTCGGTCACACGAGTGGAGGGCGAGGGGGAATGAGCAGCAGCAGCGGCAGGAGGAGGAGGGAAGGAGGAAGGGAGGGCAGGGGGGAGGGAGCGAAGGAGGGAGGGAGCGAGCGAAGGAGGGAGGAAACCGGGCAGGTGACACCGCGCTAGGTTGCTCCGGCTCGTCGGGCGTGGGTCCGGCGGCAGCAGCGCGGAGACCATGCACGTCAATGGCAAGGTGGCCCTGGTCACCGGCGGGGCGCAGGGCATCGGCAGGGCTTTCGTCCAGGCGCTGCTGGGCAAGGGCGCTAAGGTAAGCCCCGCAAGTCCGCCCGCCCCTCGGCCTCCGCCGCTCCCCTCCGGCCGGTACCCTCCGGCGCCGGAGGGCGGCAGCCCCCGGGCTCGGCTCGGCGGGGAGCCCTCTGTCTGTCCGTCTTTCCGCCGCTCAACTTTTCCCTTTCTCCCTCTCTCCCTCCCTCCCCGCCCAGGTAGCCCTGCTGGACCGCAACTCCGAGGCCGGGCAGGAGAGCAAGGCGGCCCTGGACGAGCAGTTCGAAGCGCAGAGGACGGTGTTCATCCAGTGCGATGTTACGGATCAGGAGCAACTGAAAGGTAAGGAGGAAAGTGCCAGCGCTGTGCTCCGGCTGCTTGACGTGCAGCAACCTGACAGAGCCTGGGCTGCTGCACCAATAAGTGTGCAATTGAGGTTCCTGGGGGACAGCCTGCTCCCAATTGCTCCTGACAGGGCCTCGAAATGGATTTGTTTCTGAACCTGCAGATGGGAAATATCACTATCAGCATGTGTGTATTTCATCGTGTTAGTTGGCACATCGTAAAGAAAAGCCAAAGAAATAATTTCCATTGAGTGCTGTGTCTGGTGTTTTTATACGAAAGCCTCTGCAGAAGATACTTGTTATTTTATGAGTAATATATATAAAGTTTAAGTCACGGACTTGCTTTTTATGAGTACAGACTCCAAGCTGCACTCTCTCATCACAAGAGTAATAAATTGTGTTCTTGGTTGCAGTGCTCTTCCTATACAGCACACTTACTTTCAACATGTGCTGCTGTAGCTCAAAGCTGAATTGGCAAAATCCGGCACACTGCTTTCTCACGGTGTTAAACATGGGTTGGTAACATTTCAGCCACATTTTGCAGATGCAGGGAATGTCAAGGAGTCCCCCTCATGTATGATTTGTATTTATGTTCCCTACTGAGATATTAGAATATTGTATAATGTTGATGAGCTCTTCACAGTATTTCATAACAGGCACATCGCTTCATCAAAGTTACCTTATTAAAGAGATGCATTTGTAGGTAGTGACTCAGATTCAGATTTTGGCTTTTTTGTCAGTACCCTCCCCCTAAGGTCATTTGTCAGGCTAGATGTGAGCATTCCTAGTTCTGCTTTTATTCGCTGCACTTCACTGGCTGTTTTCTCAACAGCTGTGACTGAGCATATCCATTCCTCTTTCACAAAACATTGCAACTAGTCCAGAAATCAGTAATATTGTTCACTGTTCCAAGCTAGTGTCATTATGACAAATTTCAAAGATTTACTTTGTCTATCAGCAAGAGAAATGCTGGACATTAAATTTGAGACCTGCTCAGCAAACAAAGTTTTTATCAGATAGGATGATTATTGACTTTTTCTCCACGTGGGAGGAGTAACCTGGGAGCAAGAAAAAGCCTCCTCAGGGTAGGAATAGTATGTCCTGCAGCACAGGTGTTTCCCCCCCCAAGGAATCCTCCTCCCTTCAGTGCCAATCCAGTGGAGAACAAACAGTGTGCACCAGGAATGGGAGTGAGCAGGATGGGTCAGTGATGGAGGCTTTGGAACCAAGTAAGGAGAAAAAGAGCAATCAGAGTAGAATTGGCATGGGTTCTTGCAAGGGGTGAGAGCAAAACCAGGCAGCTGCTGCTTAGACTCCTCTGATACTGCACCATTACTGCTGCAGGCTTCTTGGGTTAAATTTGCAATCATGTCTTACACTCCTTTGCAGTTCCTGAGGTATTTTTTTAGTGGCATTGCTGGTTACAGTATTTTTTACTGTTTTATTTTCTGTTTGGGGTTTTTTTGTTTGTTTGTTTGGTCTTATTTTGTGTGTGTTTTGGGTTTTTTGGGGGGGTTTTTTGTTTTGTTTTGGTTTGGTTTTTTCCTTCACTTGCAGTTGAAAGCCACCGTTTAACAAATTCAGATGAATTTCACTTCTAGTGTTTAGAGTTCTTACGGTATGCATCAAGTCCTGTGTTTGCTTTTTATGTGAAAGGTCAGGTGTGTGAATGAAGTTCCTCTTATTTTAAGTTAAGCCCTTTCCATATGAAACAAGTCACAGCACTAGAAATAGTATCTGTAGGTACACAACACTTATGGGTAGGAAATCATCTGCTTACAAGTTACTAATCTTACAAGTTACTAATCTTACAAGCCATGGCAAATCCTTTCTCTGGTGGCTCTTCCACATGGTCCCTCACAAAAGTCTTTTATCTTGTTTCACTTTTGTCCCACTATACATTTACTTTTGCTTTCCCTGAATATTTAGGCAGTTACACATAAAACTGGTGTTTGTACTTTCCACCGGTTTTCTTGTATCTCCTTTAAAATGGATCCTTCTTTTTGTTTTTCTTCATTCAGTATTTCATACAGTCATCTGCTTTTCACTTTTATGATTCCATAAGCACTAACTAATGTACAATGTAGATACCAAATTAATCTGCATTCAAAAAGGGAAGAGACCAAGTCAATTTACACTGGTGTTTGGGTGATTAACTTTAATAATAATCTTCAGTAAGGCTTATTTTTTTCAGGATAGATAATGAACGGGTTTACTGTTGGCAGGTAAACTATGGGATATTCCGAATTTGCTAATCATTCTTTATTTTAGCATAGATATGAAAATGGGTGAAAAGCCTTTAGCTCTTTTCTCGATGTGCAAGCTGGAAAACTCCAATTAGTCAAGACTGTGTGAATTTTATAAACAAATAATTGCCTAAAGTAGTATTATCCATGGTGTTTTTTGAAGGTAAAAGATTCTATTAAGAATGAGATTGATGGAAGATGCTATTTAGAGAAGGCTTAAAGGGGAATTGGAGAGCGTTTCCAAAATCTGGAAGCTAATTGAGGACCCAAATTGTATCTATTCTACTTATTGAATCTAAGTTAAATAATTAGTTCTGCTCCTAATGAAGTCAAAGCTTTTTATTTGCTCATGCTGACACAGCGTTGGAAAGATGAGAAGTGACTGAAGAGTTAAACTGAGAAACTGGAGAACAAACAAAACAAAAGCCAAAAAGGCAAACAGCCAAAAATAGAAGCTTTAGTAATATTAAAATGTTCTAGTAAAGAATAAGAAAATTTTAAAAATCTGTACAATACAGGCAATTGAACAAATAAAACCCTTTCCATCAGCTGCCCAGCTCTTGTTCTGATGACAAGATGGTGACCATGATGGTCTTGCAGTATACAAGCAAAAAAAAGACTGTGAAAGTACCAGCCGTCTGATGGAAGACAAAAATTTGTAAATACCTGCAACTGCTATAAAGGAGGTAGATGTCTCAATGCTGCTGCTATGCTCCTGACTGACACTCATAACAAAAGATTAAATAAAAATCCGAATTAGGATGGTCCTGAGATCACCTTCTAGTGAAGTGGTTTCATTAAGGCCTGTAAACCATAATTTCAGTATACAGGAAATACTCTAGGTTTTTAGGCTGTCATCAAATGATGTTTTTTAAAACAATACTGGGGAAGTGGTGTCTTGCTTTACTCTACAGTAAATATTTAGTGATGAGGAACAACATTTAGAGGGAAAACCAAACAAGCTATATGTACATATCAGATAACATCTGTAGCCATGGAAAATCATCCAGGTGACATCTGGAAGTCACCTCATCCAGCTACATTGTCAAAGCAGCACCAGCCTAGATGACTTTGCTTATCACTATGACATCATCATGTTTCTTACAGATGTCATCCTAGTTCAAATACTGTCACCTGACAGAACACCATGTCATTGGGAAAGTTTCCCAGTTCTTTATTTTGAAATTCTTTGGAAGACAGGTCCCTACTTTAATCTATGGAAGGAAGAATTTGAATTTCAGAATCACATTATGAAAGTAAGCTGGTAAATAAGAATTTATTCATAAATGGGTAAATTTAAACAAGAATTATGATTAATTATTTACTATTAGAAGTCTTTCAATTACAATATCACTGAGTAAGACGAGTGTTCTTAGTGTAAATTCAATCTCAACCAATAAAATTGTTCTTGAACACATGAAGAATTTATTTTTCTTTTAAAAGTGCCAAATCTTGAGATCAGTAGCTATGTTATACTACAAATCACACTTAATCAATGCTTATTACAAATCAATGCTTAATTTATAAAATTAGAGTGCTAAACCTGCTATCTAATGCAAAATGTATGGTTGCTAAGAACTGTCATTAGCTGTCATTAGCTCCCATTATCAGGCATTATAAAACTGAGTGAAAAGGCAACTGAAGCATCTTAATCCTTTCCGTTTTCCTGAGTATGTTTAATATTAGTGAATGGTTAGATAAAGAATTTAACTGTATGTTGTTCATTAGTGGTTAATAAAACAGTGAAGATATATTGCTAGACTAATAATACATTGGTTTGTATGCATGCATTGCATTTTCTATCTTACTTTCCATATGCTAAGAAATTTCACCCTTGGATCTTACTGTAGGTGCTTTCAAAAAAGTAATTGAACATTTTGGAAGGCTGGATATCGTGGTTAATAATGCTGGAGTGAACAATGAGAAGGACTGGGAAAGCACTATACAAGTTAACTTGGTAAGCATTCTCTCCTTTTACTTGTTCATACTTACTTGACTGCTGGAATACACTTAACAGTCCTTGCACAGATTGTGCCATATGACAGAACATGAATTACAGGATTAGTAAACACAGTTATTGAAACAGTAACTGCATTTGTACGAAACAATAAATGTGTGTGTGGTGGGGCCTCTAAGTTGTCTATCCAAGACGTGCAGCACTGTGTAGAAGCACTCAGGCAATACCTGGCAAAATTCTCTTTCTATAAAATTCAGTGAAATCCCAGGTAGGTGTAACAATTTGCTGCCCAGATCAGTAGACCTGCTTAGGCAGGAGGCCTGGACTGTCTACATGTAAGTTTTAGAACACTTCTAATACTCGAGAGACTCGGCTGCCCTGCATTAGAGAAGTTGCCATTTGTTGATACTACAAGAAAACTCATTCAACCAAGAGCTCCACGTTTTCTTCACCAATGAAGCAAGCATACAGTCTGAGCTTTTTATGTTGTCCATTTCACCACTGTCACTCATAGAAACACACCACTTTACAGCACATATTTGCTAAAAACCAGTACATCCAGCAAGCCTGTAACATTTACTTTCAAGCAGATGATTACCAGTGCTTTGATATCATCTGCTACCTCATCGGGTGAGACCACAAAGAACTGTTTCTCATTAAAACTTTTTTAATTTAGACTACATTGCTACAAAATCTAAGCTCCAAAGAAAAGACCAGCTTTGTAGGCTAATAAAATTCTGAGCAGTTTGTATTCTGCCTCCTGTGAAGTTCTAATTCAATGGTGATTGAGCAAGTCACCCCTGTGGCCACACTTACAGAGTACTGTAATCTAGATTTGCAAAGAAGGTAGCAAAAGGAAACTTGGAAGAGTGCAATGTGGTGAATTGTCCAACCAGTTGTTTGAAATTTTTCAATGTAACAAGAAAGCTCAGGAAAAGTAAATTACAAGTTTGGTTTTGTCAAAAGGTTTAAAGACAAAGGTACCTGAATCTTTGAATCTTAATGCCTCCCTGAAAACAAACTAACAAAAAAACCCACAGGACAAGTAACACAAGCCTTGTGTGAGACAAGTTACAGAAAAAATTCAGGGGAAATGTGTGGTTTTGTTGTTTTCTGTTTTTCATAGGTTTTTTTATAGGTTAAATGTAATAATACTTCTTCTTGTTCTTTCAAATCTATCCAAGATCAAATCAGTTCATTCTGAACTAACACCACAGATTAAAATTTTCACAATAAGACAAATACATTTGTTCAATTTCTTCTACCTTTTCTTTGTGTTTTCTTTAAGATTTAACTACACGTATTTCTTCCTTCCTCTTCCATTTCTAAGATAGTCTGATACAAAACACCAGGAAATATTATATTGTGAAGTAGCAGGAGTGTGACATCCTAATTGCCATTCAACAGCAATATCTATTAGTACAGATCCCTTGAATTCAAAAGACTTCAACCATGTCCCAGTTCACTGACTTATCTTTAGTTTTGTGCCTGGTTTAACACAGAATACAAGATACTGTGTGCAGCCAGACAGCTGTCAAATTTGCAAGCACAGGTATTTAGTCATCACCAGAAAAACTGAAGTCCATATGAGAAACATGTTTGCCTGTGATTCACCTTTAAATTTAGCTCAAAAAAATTAAGACATTTCTAAGCAGCAAATCTTGATGATATTTAATGACCGGGTATACATCCTAACTTAGAGTGATGACCGAACAGTTTTTCAATGTCAAGAGCTTCAAACAAAAGGCATTGAGAACCTCCTTCTGCTTTTCTTTTTGTCTTATTGCAAACGATTGAGCGGAAGCAGATCCCAGGCAGGTTTGAACCATCTCAAGTACTAGAGAAACTGGCATCCAAGTCTTACAGATCAATATTTTTAGCTTAAGCTACTGCCTCTAAGTTTATTTTTCTTTCTCCTCATTTACTTTTTAATTTTAATATTAGTTCTCTGTCTAACCCCGAGTCAAGCAGCTAGCTTATTTCCATGGGGCATTTCTATCTAATTACTATAATTTCTATAAAGCAAGATTTCTGTACTTTTTGCTTTTAACTCTAACAGTGGAAAAATAACAGCTGCTGCATGTAGTCTACTATGTTGGTTGGTTCCATTAAATGTACTTTTGCTCATTGTAGAGAAAGGATTGAAATGTGCAGGAAATACATGAATTTAAAATGCCTCTGTTTCTCCAGTGTCAGAAAATTTAAGTATCCTTCATAATATCCCGAAGAACAAGAAGTTCTGTGACCACACATTTTGATACACATTATGCACGTATTTTCTTCTTCAAAAAAAAAAAAGGGAAAAATCCCTCTACATCTCAGTCTTCATCTCAGAGGTATCATTTATGTATTGATACAACAAATATTCCCTGCCTCAGATTAAAGTACAAAGTACGAAAGTAGAGCAGTACAGAGCAAGATAAATCAGAACAAATACATATGGGGTGTGTTCTTTATGGCTAAAACAGTTCACAGAACCGGTTGGCCCTCAGGAATGTTTTTAAAGGAGCATAAGTCCTTATGCTTGAGAAAGCATAAAGATCAGAAGTGAAGAAGCAGGTTCAAAAAGTGGAACTTAATTTAGAGGAAAAACAGGGAATAAAATACAATTTTTACTTGTAGTGATTACAGTTTCCTGAATCAAGAAAAGGCAGCTTGATAAAGATAAGGAGAAAAAGACTGTCAGCTGCTATAGAAGAGATTTCTGTTGCAGTGCTTTCCACCATTTGGCTATATTTTGTGCTTAACATCCATCTTTTTGTTACTCTATTAATATTCCTATAAATATCTTAAGTATTCCAGCAATGCTCTCTTTCTCACCTCAAAACTCCAAAGCTTACAGTGTTGACTTGATAGGTATCAGCTGATCAATGGCAACTTCATCAACTCATGCCCATACAAATGTGGATTCTTGTTATTATGACATATAAAAAAAAAATCTTTGCAACCATACAGGAATTCCATTTTAAATTGATATTACCAGTGTAGTTTCAACAGTCCATCCATCATACACACACATACAGAATACACACACAGAATAGTGCAAGGACAAAGTCTTACCAAGAGTCCTGCCTCCAGCATGACAATAACAGTGTTTCTGGCATTCAGCTTCATAAGAACCCTGACATTTTATAATCTTACTTTTCTCTCTTCAAGAACTTAAAGAAGAGTGCCCACATCTTTATGAGCTGTGAACATACATGTTAGTTAAAACCAGTATGGTGTTCTAAGAAGCTTCCCTAATTTTATCTTGTGTTGATGTAGGCTTTCCGGAACAACTGTAATTATATTGGCCACTATAATTACAGTATCTTTTCTCTTTACAAATGTACTTAGCATACTTTATATTAAGACAATACCAAAATTTACTTGGAAAACCCTTCTTCATGCTTATACCAGATGTTTCTGAAAACTTACAAAGATTGCAGTATACAGGTAAACGTAGCAGTGCTGGTATCACACATACATACATTATAATATTACCTAAATCAAAAGTACAGAAGTACTCTATATAACATTTTGACTCTTATTTTCTTATGCCAACAAATTAATTATTTTGTAGATATTTTTGATTCCATAATTAGACTCACCAAAGGATTTAACAGCAAAACCATAATTGTCTTCTGTTTATGTGATGGTTGTGCACATTTTAATACATCATCCAGGCAAAACTTTAAATTGAAGGCCGTAACTTCAGCATTCTGAAAAAAACAGATCCTATTATTTAAATGTTGCCTAAAGAAGCAGAATTCAAACATGTATGTAAAAATTGTCCAGGTGCATTACAGTCTTATCCTTCATTACTTGCCAAAATGTGGCAGTACCAAATGATTCCAACCTTTTACATTTTTTATGGGTTTGCATAATTTATTTCCATAAATTACAAAGGTAACAAGTTTCTGTAAACTTGGAAAACTCTTCTTCTAAAAATAAGCCCACTTAATTCATGGTTTGTCAGAAGCAAAATACTTAAAATGGTACTATGGAGAAGAGAATGCAACACTGTATATATATGTGTGGCTCCACATAATATAGCTCACGGTGAAATAAAAGTTCCAGCAATGAGCAAACCTTTTCAAATCAATTCATTTGCTCATCAGTAAGGAACTATTCCTCAAAAAGCTTATTAATGTCTCAGAAGAAACCAGAAGGGTAACTAGGCAAACTTCAGAAGTGATTAATTTTATTTATTTATTTGAGACAAAGACTTCATGATCATCACAAGGCTGTTCTGTTTTGCAAATGATAAAAGGGATCTCATAGAAGTATTCTCCAACCTTCTTCTGCTCCGTACACCTTGCTCTCCTTTCCCAGGAGAAATAACAAGGACTGAACTTTCACCCCCAGATAATTTGCTCAGAACAGATAGCTGGATTCACCAGCTGGGAATCACCAGCAGGTCCCACAGTCCAGACAGAAGGAAGCACTGCTTCTTAACATTATCAACACAGAAAAACAAAGCGAAACAAAATCATCTGTAGAAGATAAAATGGCATAGGTAACTAGTTTACAAAGCTTGCATTCTAAGTAAACCAGAAATAAACTAACTGTTGCTCAATGGTTAGTTGCTTATTCTTCAGCATAATTTGATGTCAAAAAGAGGATGAAGTGCCTAGGGAGAGACGTAGCCACCAAAAAGTGACATGTACCATTTACCTTGAAATTAGTTGCATGAGGGTCTATCCTTACACATAAAGTGTATAAAGAAATCTCTAAATATAATGTTAATATTGCAGTAGGAAAGACACAGCCTTATCTTAATTGCACAGTAAATCAATTATCCTCTTAGCTTACAGTTTTGATGTATATTTACAGTGATCAATGTTAAGGTATAACAAAAGCAAATTTATCTGAACAAAAAACTACTTATGCCTAGTTATTGCAATTCTATTCTTATGTCAAGGTTTAACCCCAGCCTATAACTAAGCCCCAGACAGCTGCTTGATCACTCTCTCACCCTGGAATAACAAAGAGAATCAGAAGAGAAAAAGTGAGAAAACCCTTGGGTTAAGCTAAAGACAGTTTAGTAGGTAAAGCAAAAGTCATGTGCACAACCAAAGCAAAACAAGGGATTTGTTCACTACTTCCCACTGGCAGGCAAGTGTTCAGCCATCTCCAGGACAGCTTCATTATTCTTAACAGCTGCTTAGGAAGACTAACAACATCACACCACCACACTTCCTTCTTCTTTCTCCAGCTTTGTATACTGAGCATGACATCACATGGTATGGGATATCTTGTTGGTCATCTGGGGTCAGCTGTCCTGACTGTGTCCCCTCCCAATTTCTTGTGCACCCCCAGCCTACTCACCTGAGGGGGCGGGAAACAGCAAAGGCTTTGGCTCTGTGTGAGCACTGCTTAGCAGTAATGAAAACATCTCTGCATTATCAACACTGTTTTCAGCACAAATCCAAAACACAGCCACATACCAACTGCTATGAAGAACATTAACTCTATCTCAACCAAAACCAGCACAGTCCTTCAGGAGTGGGTGTGTAGGTGTGTTTGTGATGGGAAGCAAACCGCACAGTAAAAAACTAAACCACAGTATTTCACCACCACACTTGTACATTTCCAGCAGATGATCAAATCCTGCTGCACATTCCTTTCACCTTTCTACCTCTGCCTCTAGGCTTCTTGTTTTCCAGACTTTGAGCTGGAAGTTAAAACTTGAGCTCCTGCAACCTCGTTTCATGTGGCAAGTAGAGTAACATACGTAGGAATGCCAAGGGACTTGCACTCTTGCTGCAACCTGCCTGCTTCCTAGAAAATCTACGTGAAAAAGTCAGTCCCACCTCCCTGTCCACCAGCAAAATGCTGAAATTTTCCATAGATAAGTCTTGTAGCACTTAGTTTCAGACTTCTGAAGTTATTCTTACGTAGTTTATGAAGTACTTTGAAATGTTTTCTCATAGATAGCCATCAATTTACAACATCACAGTATGAAAGTCAAACGATCTTGGGTCAAATTCCAGCTCTGTGCTAACCTGCTTTATGAAACCACAAGTCAATGGCTCTTTCATTTGTTTTCTTTCACTATCCTTAGCACTGAACTAGATTAGCTCAGAAACATACACATAATGTTAGGAATGAGTACTGATTAACAACTTGTTCTCTCAAAATAATTCATATTGCCTTATAAACTTGATAACAATAGAGGAGTCATCTTCAGCAGTGAAGGAATGCAGATATAGTTTCTCAGCACAAAATATTGCCATGCATAAGGAGACATCAAAACTATAAGACAAGAGGTGGCAATGGAAACCTTATTAATAAATACAAGAACCTAGGAGGTATTCCCACACTCGCCATTATAACTTAATTGGAAAAAATACTAGATTTTCTACTGGCAGTTGAAGACTAAAATTGCCTTTCTTGGGAACACACTCGGACCTGCAGTGCACCTTGATGTTCTATCTTCATTATATGCTATAGTACAACACTGTATTTTGGGAGGAAAACAGTAGTATCACTAAGATAAGCTTTGTTTTCAACACCTAGTAGGATGATAATTTAGATTATTTTCTGATTTTAATGATACTAGTTTTCAGTAGCCAGGTGCAAAAAAAACTAGGTGAGTCCCTGCTTTTGCCGTACCTACATCTAATTGCAAGTACAGTACTCATAATTAAACTATTATATATTTTTATATATATTCATAATTAAATATTATTCTTAAAAGTATACATGGAGAACTGTACAATCTGAAGATAGTTTTATTTTCTTCCACTATTGCAAGGCAAATTGTAGACATTTCTCATCTTATCTCAAAACTAGGAAAATGGGCTGCACAAAAGACATAATTCTTTGCCTGATTTACTTTCTATTGTGTATTTTAAGGCATTGTGAAGTAATGGCTTTCTTCTAGAATTCAGATGAAGTATTCTGTTGTCAACAAATAGGAATCCAAAGTAGTATTTCCTTTGATAGGAGGCCTGAGACTGCAATTTATGCACTTGTAAAGATGGATTTTGCAACAAAACCAAAACCCAACACGCTATTTTCTTAGGGAAACAATAGTCCACAGTCTGTTGTTCTTTGGAAAACCTCTTTGCCATTCCAGTGTTTGGCACCCAGATATGAGAGCCAGCTTCCTTTCACTGGCTCAGCTGGATCAACAGGGAAGTGGCACTTCTAGGCACACATTGCATGACTTTCCTACTACGATCAGTTGAGCCAATGCTGTTCTTCCTTGGAGAACTATGGAGAGGATTTTCTTCCTGGAGAGAAGGTAATTCTGGCAAGAGAATGGGATATCTATCACACAACACCTTTTATCTGAAGTGACATCTGCTGACTGTGCAGGCAGATTGGTTCTTCTCACCCTGTATGTTTGGTTCAGGGTTTATCTCCAGTACAAATTGTGTTACCAGCCCAAGTGTCAGATACAGCCTCGACACCTGACACGAGCCACATCTGGTGAAAAATATTTTGCAAGGATGCCAACAGGTATAAGGAAAATATCTGAATTAAAGCATGCATTAATTCTGAAGGCAGCATTTCACAATAACGACGTAAGGCAAAGGCTTCCCCAGCTACTTGAAAAATGAAAAAGAGAAAAAGTCACAGTAGAGTGATTTTTATAGGAGAGTTAAGCTACCCACTTTTTCCTTGTCTTATAATTGTGGTTTGGCCAAAGACTCATCTAGATCTATTATTTCTTTGAATGAGAAGGCTGGAGGTACATAAAAATCCTCAAGAAACCCCAAGATACTTCCTTCTTCAATTGATTTATTGCCTCTAATCATCCTAGAGTGGAATTCTCTTTTTCTGTTCTGGAGGATGCAACACTGCTCCAGGGCATGATAGGACCTACACCCGCTCTCCATAGGCAGCATTAACCCCTTCCTTTCTAAAATGTCTCTGTATAGCCCATCGTGTGTATGTATTTAAAAAAAACAAACCAAAACAAAAATCCTACCCCCAAAAAATACACCCTTAAACCCAAGTTTAATTTCATCTGAGCTGCCAAGGAGTTTACATTCAGAATATGTATACCTTACAGCAACAGTTGTGGGCATTAGCAGTCTTTTTTTTCAAGAAATCCTTAAAAATTTTCACTCAACAAACATTAAACAGCACTTGGCTACACTTATAATGGCTCTGAAGCTTTCCAGAACATGCAAGAGAAATCAGATTTAGCATGCTATTTTACCAGCCAGTGAAGACAGTTCTTTGGAAAGTTTCTGTTAAAACATTTCATCAATAACATTCTTTTGATATTAATCAAAACACTTTAGAAAGTGTGTCAATTAAGACAAAACTTCCCAGGAGAAAAGAAAAACACCCACAACATTTAAGTGGATTTTTTTTTTTGCTTAGGAAAAGCTTAAAATTTTGAACTATTCGTATTTCATGAATATATTTTTCTTTACAATATTCCATGAAACTGGTAAACTGAAAATAAGTTGGTATTGAAAATATAACATAAAATGCTTCCACTAGAGAAAATGAAAAAAGCAGATTTATTATCAAAATTAGGATGCAAAATTGTAAATGAAGTCTCAAGGTGTTTTATCTCTGTTAATGGGCAGCTTAAGTTCATCTTTCTTGGGCAGCAAACAAGCAATATTAATAGAGCAGGACACACAGTCTTCCAGATCTGGTTCCTGTTAAAAACAATAAGCACACAGAGCAACCAATTGATATATTAGTGAGAAAAATAAGTAAACTGCTATTATGTCTATACATTGCAATTGTGCTTCTGAAGTCACTGAGTTGCATGACTGTGTAATATCTCCAAGTATTAATAAAATCACTGGTAAAGAAATACAGGTTCTAGGTATCATGATAAAAGCAAGATTCAGTTTTTAGGAGCACAAAAAAGAAATATATTTCAAATATAATTATCCATTCCTCCATATCAGACATCTGTTATTAGAGGAACATACCTTGGCGTGGAATACATGAGAAAAGGAAATGGAGGTGATGGAGGAGTAATCATTAATATCTCATCTTTGGCAGGTAAGAATATATTTTATGAGCACTTTCTATTCATTGGTTTGTCCCTTAAATAAATTAATCATACTGATCTGGCACACTTCTCCTTTCTTATGGCTCTTTCCTGTTTATTCCCATTTTGACCTGTTTGTTATCATAACAACCAAAGTAATACCAAACTACCACAACTTTCATTTGCTTCTTTTAAACTCAGTTCAATGAAAAAATCAGTAATTTTCCTAACTTATCAGCCTCATATTTAATAATCTTGATGTAAATAGCTTTTTACAGTTATCACTACTGCCACACATCGAGCAAAACCTAGCTAGCCTCAATTCATTCTGCTTGTTCAACACTACCCGATAACGCTGCTGAATTGAAACACTGACACCAGGCTGTATGAAACAAACTCAAATGTATAGACCTAATTTTAATTCCAGGTAACAGATTATTTTTTGTATTACGGAGTATTTATTGGCCATCCAATATGGAAAACCAGATATTTTTTTTTCACAAAACGAGCAAGCAGTAGCAGGTGCTCCATTCAAATCCACTGTAGCAGAGCTGCAGGAATGCTTAAGATCAGACTGCTTTATGAAGACTGTCACACACCTGCCCCTGCTCCAACTCCCCTCACATGTGAGTAGTCTCCACGTACCTTTAAGGCAGCACTTGCAATGCTGCCTAATGCATTGCCTACTCGTGCCAGTAGGTTTATCTCCATTGGTTCAATGGGACATTATATTGGGACCAAATTAGTCTGGAGGAAACTGCTATTATACAAGAGTTCATCAACACAAGTAAAAGATTAAACATTTTCGCAGAGGTGCTGATGCCCATGCAGTGCTTAAGAAAGGGCAGAGGTAGCAAGAAGTTTGATTCCATTTTTAACTAGACTCAAATGAAGACAAAATTACTCTAAGACTTAAGAGCTTAGCTTTTCTCAGTTTGGTAAGAGCTTGTAAGTGCCATTTTAATTATTTGATTGAAAATTTCATTTACTCACTTTCTCACTATCAACATTGTGCCATAATGATTGCAGGAACCTGTCAACAGCAAAGCGTCCTTTGATCTGTTTGCTTTTACACAGCTTGTATGTAGCAATTGCTTCCAAGGCCTTCAGGGAAAACACATTTGGAAAGCTGACATACACTTATTATTTATTTATTTACTATTATGTATGCTTTATGACTCTCCTTTCTGGTCTGGAAATCTAAGTATTGCAGTTTGTTCCACATGTGAAAGGCAAACTCTCACTGGCTAGTTTAGCATTCCCTTCCAGTGTTTTCTTTTCTATGAGGAAGCTTCTGTTGATCATTAAGCCTTTGAGTGGTTTTTCATCCCTCCTGTCCAAGTTTTAAGATTTTATGAGATACGCTCTGCAGACAGCAAATAATCTTGTGTCTTGCTCGGCAGCAAGAAGAGTTATATTTAGTGCTTATGTAACATTCAATAATACTTGCTTGAAGCACTAATTAGTTTCCAGCTCTTCATGGGAATTTTGCCAACGATTCGAACTAGGGACAGAATCAAGTTTTACTCTTTTTTATTTCCAAACACCCACAGAACTACTTAAAGACTTCCTATGAAGTGGATGCTTAAAGTGTTCATTCAGTTGGATGAAAGCCAGACTGTCCCTCCCTCTTTCTTGTATTGAATCTTCCTTGTGTCTCCACGAGACTGGAATAAATACAGAGAGAGAAATATGTAAGGACATGCAGCAAGCACCCAGCTCCTAACCCACTGCATCTCAAAGCTATAAAACTTCCTTAATTTTATGGAATTTGTGTATTCATTGCAAGAGGAAGTAATGCTACTAAACAATTGAGATAATAGGAAATGTATTTTACTGCCAACTTGCCCCATAAAAGATAATGCCAATGTCTGCAGGTTTTTGCAATGTCATAAACTTAATTTCAAATTTAAAGAGTAAAATGTTGTAAATTTTCTACTCTGGGAAGCTCCATACTTTAATTTTAATTTTGTTTTACAGAATAGTCACATGCAACGGAAAAAGTATACAAAACTAAATTTAACTCCTGAGGCTGAACATTGCCTATTACCTTTTGGTGGCTGGTACCTATACACTCTTATTAAGGAAAGAGACAAAGGGAATGACTTTGCGTGCCTAGACTTTTGTTCTAAAAGCCTTCATACAGTCAAGAAATTATTACATAAAACTGAATTTGTGTCTGTCTGGATTCTAGCAGATTAAAAAAAAAATCAAAAGTATTAATCTTAAAAATTGTAGTGTATTTGTAGTTTACAGTACAATCTGTAGTGTATCTGGATGCCTTTCTGTTGTAAAGCCATATTAATGCTTTGAGACTTCAGTTCACAGTTAAAAAACTTCTTAGAAATGGCACGGCCTAAAATTTTTGCCAGGATTTCTGTGTCTCCTTTGTTTTGACACAGACCACAGCAGTATAACTGCTGTCCTTAAGAATGAGAGAACCAATTCTCTCCTCACTCTGTAGGACCATCACTCCCCTAGCTTGTTTTCCTAGTTACATATCAACTTCTTCAAAAGAGGCTTCGGCCTTCAAAGAACACTGTAACCATATTCCATACCGTTTATCCAGAATTTTGCCTAAGGGCAACAAGCAAGATTCCTGTGATATGCTTGGAAAGACATTTAATTGAAATAAGTATGTCTAAATCTTGTGATGTCATTTATTTGTTAATATTCTATCTGTTGCAGTAGGCTTTCACAAGTATATTTTATTAAAAAAAACCTAATATAGAAAAGAAAACAAATTACTTTGGCAATATTTTCCAAGCTATAGAGAAGTACACTTTTTGTTTGCTTTAAATTCATTCCACTAACTTACATTCCAGTGTTTTCATGTGTTTTTTTCATAAAGGATGAAAATTTAGAGGTTTAGGATGCCTCACACTACAGTGATTGTCACAATAGAGAGAGAAAATATAATGGAATAATTAAAACTTTTAAAAGTACTAAAGTATAACTGGGAATAGAGCTTAAGCACTTATAATCATAGTGTAGAAGTGGTGCTTTCTGATCAAAGCCTCAGTGAGATCAATGGTCATGTTAGAAAACAGACTTTGCACCTTGTATTCTCTGTGCCACAATTGTCCAAACATGAAGTATGCTATTCCATGAAACTTGAAGAGAGTATCAAACAGAAATTATGTTTGTCTCAAGCTCCTTAAAATTGAACCGGCAGAGAAAACAGGGGGCAGAAAGGTCATGTAAAAGCTGGGGATTAATGCTAATTCTGCATTATTCAAAGCCCTTTACTGGGCTGAAGGGGAAAACTGGTTTCAATACAGTTTTGTGATAAAATTAATGCTTACTGATGCAGCTCCATCTCCAGTATTAATTTTGTAAGATGTGGATATTGAGGCTGTTACCCATGGTAAGCAAGCAGTTGTAATGAGAGCTCTGACACCAGGTCTCGAATAGTACCAGTGGTCTTGACACTTAAAACAAGAGGACCAGCATATAACCAAGGGTAACAGCTATCCCTGTCAGCCTGCCAGGAACTGAGAAAACAAAAAAAAAACCACAGTTAACATTGGCACTCAGGCTTATTTGAATTGGTTTTGGTAAGCCAAAGGGTACCTTCAGTCTTCATGAAATCATTTGCAATTCACCAAACAGTTCTCAATGAAGATCGTTCAAGGGGAGATGGAAGTTTCTTGTCCTCTTTCATGTAGCAGCTCAATGAGGCAGCAAAATCCAGAGAGAGGAAAAATCTAGGTATAATTGCCTCTCTTTGCTGAGAGAGACTGAAAACAACATGCATCACCTTCCAGGGATACACTGCACCAACATCATCCATTTTAACACCCTCCCCTTCATCCCTCCCTTATTTTGTGCACAATGTTCTCCAGTCTGCTTCACTGCCATTTTGCTTTACATAAGATAAACAGATAAATACAAGCTTAAGAGAACAACCAGCCACTATTTTAAGTTCTTAGATCCCCATCATTGAACAGTGTGAATAACAGTGTTGCTTTCACTGGATCACCAAGGTAGCACTAAAACAAAAATAAACCCTCAAAGCTGTCAGAGTTGTAATCAGAGCTTTGTGCTGCTTCACAGCATTTTTCCTTCAGACAAAATGGATTCCAGAGCAAAGAGCCCATGACATACATAATTTTTCTGTCAAATACATATGTAAAGCTGGGTAGCGTGTTCCACACCTGCACTGAGATAAGTGTTACTCTTTCTTGATTGCATCACTTAAATATACACAAACAAAGAGAATGCCATTCAAAGAATGCATAGAAATGTATCTGGAATATTAACTGGGATGACTTCTATTAGAATCAAACTTTAAGACTTCATAAGTACTATCCCATTTTACAATACCACAGCCAGGAACACAGATAAATTTCACCCTCCAACATCAGGACGGGCTGTAGTTTGCTATTTATAAGAAACTAGCTTGCAGGTGGAACTACAGCATCAATGTGGACCAGTTCAGCTGTCATTGTATAGTGGAAATTGTTGGCATAATGGGCAGAAATGTATAGACACACATGGTCTGTCAACATTTCTTGACAAGCTTTTTGCCATCAGATTTATTCCTACCAGAATTAAGTTTTTAATTTTCCTCCAAAACTTCTGTTCTCTCTTCTTTCTCTACCGTAATGATTTTACGCTCTCCCACTCCCACCATAAAGGTTCACAATGCTAGTAGACATTTTTCATTTTGCTTCTTCTCTTCCTTGCAGAAGATATTAATGACATTACCCAGGATTGTTGCCTCTTTTCTTTTCCCTTCTAAAAATCATCATCCTGGCTTTTCATTCCAGAACAGGGCCCACCGCAGGAGGTACCATACAATGAAATCCTTTTCAACCAATCTACTTCAATCTAGAAAATACTTCAAAAAGATTTCCTATCCACGTTTCTGCTTTCACTGTTTTCTGCTTACTATCTGAAGTCTTCATCTTATAAATCCATTCACAGTGTTTACTCATGTATCTCTATACTCTCTCTGCACTGTTTGGAATTCACTTCTTAGTGCTTCTACCATTTATCCATTGCAGGATGGCTTCCCTATTTAATTTAAATCTCTTTTAAAAATCTATCACCTATGAAATACTGCTAGAGTAGTATTGTAAGTAAAATAAATGTTTCAGTGCCTCAGATGGGGCATCAAGTCTGAATGACTGCTTGTAGATGCTCCTTTAAGCAAAAAACACTATGCAAAGGAGAATGTACTTGCTATAGTACTGACCACAGTGTCAAATAAATAAGCAGTGACAATTACTGGCCAGGCAGATGCAGTGGCTGACAGTGCTTTGGGCAGCAGTGCAACACATTCATTCTTAGGACTAGGGGAAAGGTTTTATCTGAAGCTGAGCTTTGTTACTATTCATAGAAGCAACATAGACAGGGAATTTCAGTCAGACATTATATTTATGTTTTGATACATTATCTTTGTAATATTAGATCAGTTATAGTAGTCAGAATGGATTTCACTATTTCCCCTACCTTTTCCCACCCTTCCTCCCTGAAATCACTCTGATTGCAGTTGTGCAATTTACATTCAGCAGTTAGGGTGTCTGCAATCCAAGTTTATCTAAAATATTTTGCATACCTTATATACTTTACAGATTCACAGATGGTGGTCAAAAATTTCACCCTTGAGAATTTTCTTCCAGATCCTGTCCTCCATTTTAAATCATACTTCACAGATACAACTTTTCTTCTTAAAAGTTTTACTTTTTCATTACTCTTCTTTGGTTTTATCAATCTCATACCTTTTTCACACATACTTCAAATTAAAAAATGTAATTTGCAAATTTCTACTCATCTATTTTGTTGAATCTCTATAAATCCATAATTTTTTTTTACATCATAGCTATATATGTAAGCAGGTGTAGCTGACAACTTTATCCACCTACCTTTTTATTTTAAAGGACTCATGCCTGCTGCATTCCAGCCTGTGTACTGTGCCACAAAGCATGGTGTAATTGGATTCACACGGTCAATAGCAGTAAGTATGTGTTCTTGAAAACAGTATCAGAAGCTCCTTGAGAACATGCTAAGTTTCTCATGTTCCCTCTCTATTGTAACACAACTGGAACTAATTCACTTGAGGAAAGCAAAGTGTCTGAATCAGTGGAGGAAAGAAATGTCACAAAGGGAATCCGAAGATGAAATAAGTAAGGCATGTGCCTGTTTATGACTGATTTGAGTTTTGGGGAGCATGGAAGAAAGATGTTGCAAAATAAGTTAAGGACAGTGGGAGAAGCCCCAAAGTCATATTCTTACCAAGCTTTAAAAATTTTTTTCTTAACTCCATCCCAGTCATTTATCATTTTCGCCAATGCCAAGGAGAAAGAGAATAATAAACATAGAGTATCACTCTATTTACCAGGAAAGGTAGTACAGCCTAATGCTGGGCAGGTATGATACAAAATATCCAAGACTTCAGTTTCTTCTGTTACAAAAGGGCAGACTACCACATCATGAAATGGTTATGTGATTTATATAATAACAGACATTATTCCTGTTAAATATTAAAATAAATATGTCAGTGTTGAGCAATTATGGTTATTCTTGGATGTATCACGTATTGTTCCTAAGCTGTGTGCCATCATTAAGGTAAGTCCATCCTGCATTCAACATACACGGGGCTGCTCACCAGATTTTTTTGCTACATGCACACATTGGTAGCTCCACAACTGAAGGGCCCTGCTGTTCCCAGAACAATCTGTGCTGCTCACTTGCATCATGTCCTTTAACTGCTTCCTGAAAAACTCCTGCCTCTTTCCTGAAGTTCACTGGGACTTTCTCAGTGGAGCAGCTGGAAAGGTTTAGCATTACAGTTCCAGGAGCAGAGACCAAATTCTGTTGATGTGAGGGAGAAAAATACAGTCTTAGAGTTAAAATCTGATTTTATTTGAGAAAGTTTCTTTTTATAAGAAAGATCTTGTAAGACTGGAAGCACAGACTTAGGGAAGATTTTTTACTAAGTTTTGCTTATGAGAGTTATGTCATCACCCTGGAATACTGTCAATGGCATGCCACATGCACTAATAAAAAAAAATAGAAAAAAACAGCTGCATGGAAAGAAGAGTGTTGATTTCCTCTAGAATTGTTCTCCCAGCAAAACAGATCCTTTTTTTCTAGTAATCTAGTACAAGTACTACAAAAAATGCGCTTCAAACTTAGTTGTTGAAAAAAACCAATCAGCAGTAAAAAAAATTTGCTCACTAGGCAATGCTGCAAAGTACTTAGTGGCAAATCTCATTCTTTGAGAAATTACGTACACAATACTGTTTTAAAATGATGATGACCAATGCCTAACTCTTTCTCTTTTCTAGTTAGCTGCTCATATGCAAAACTATGGAGTGAGACTCAACACAATTTGTCCAGGATTTGTCAACACACCAATTCTTCAGTCAATAGATAAAGAAGAGAATATGGGACAATATTATTCATATAAGGATGAGATAAAAAATATGATGCAGTTCTATGGTGTGATGGAGTAAGTACAGTCAGACAATGTGGGGTTTTTTCCAGTTTGTTAAAGAACAACACACACAGTAGTACTCTCAGCAAAAATAAAAGATAAATGCTGCCTCAGATAAAAGTCTATCAAATGTTATCATATCTACAAGAAATAAATGGCAGATATCTGAGGTTATTTTAAGAGTATTACCTACCTAGTGGCATTTCTCTTTATGCATTCCCACTTCCCAGTGAAATGTAATTCATATTCCCAAGTTAAAGATGGTGTACTCCTTTTTAATAGTCATTTATTAGTAATCAGTAATTAAATATTAAATATTTAGTTAAATTGAAAAAATAAATAATGAAACCAGGTGTTAAGTAATGAAATATTAGTGGTTAAATATTAATAAGTAACTTTTTATGTTCTTCCATAAATTTGTTTAAGCACTTGTGAGATACAGGGTATATCACTTGTATTGAATTCCCACAAAATTTGCAAGTGAATCAAGATAAACACCAGACCAAGACCTCACAGAACTGTTCTGAGTTCATAAGAACCCAGGAGCAATGACCTGGATCAGACCAAAGCTACCGAGCCCGTTACAGGATTGCCAACAAAGGCCAAAAGCAGACTCCTGGAAAGTGTCTGAGAACAAGACAAGCATAAAGCAGTATTTTTTTAACACTTCCTCCGTTTCTCTCAACTAGCTGCTCCGATGCTCTGAGCAAAAGAAATTTTGTGACTGTGTTGTTTTGCCCAAACTTTAATTTCTAAAATATACTGCACCTCACAGCAAACGCCATGGGACAAAATTCTCCTTACACAAATTTTCATGTCCGTCCTGCTACAGAAACGGGATAAACCAACAGCAAAGATCTGCAGATGACTGAGTAAGGGTTGGTTTTGTCCATCGTCCTAACAAAGAAAACTTTGATAGGAAGCTCAGTTGCAGCAGGATGTCCACAAGGATTGAGCAGTAGTGAGAGTGAGCAAATGGTGATTTGTAAAATTGCTGCTTTATGCTGTATCTCCAAATTGAGGAGATGGAATTTCTTTTCTGAAAAACTCACATCACCTCTGCTTTTCTTGAAATTAGGTTTGTTCAAATACCAGACTGTCTAATTTGCAGAATATATAGCTTTACATTGAGTTTCTTCATTTCTTTTCACATGTTCTATTACATAGTTATTCTAAACTAACTTCTTTTTTTTTTTTCAGCCCATCAATAATTGCTGAGGGACTGATAACAATAATTGAAGATGATTCTCTAAATGGAGAAGTTATGAAGATTACAGCATCCCAAGGGATTCATTTTCAACAGTACAGCCAAACGCCTTTTACATCATCAAAGAGATAAATAATGGTTTCATGTTAGTTATTTTGGCTTTACTTAAATATAAACAAGTTGAAAACAGTAATTTTTGATGAAAAAGGTTGGTGTTTTATCTAGAGCAGTAACAGTGTTCAAGCATTTGTATCCTAATAACAAAGAGATGAACAGGAAAATCTGCTGCAGAAAGAAGTTGCTATCCCATTTTGATTCTACGAAGACAATAGTATTTATTCAGTGGAATAAACATACCCCTCTGAAGATTTTTTATTATGTAGTAATAGAGGCCAGTTTTTTCTTTGTGTTAGTTCTGATCTACATACTTCAAGTGTATTTTGGTGGGCCTGACTTACTTCATATAATTCACTTAATTGTCATGAGTGTCTACTTATTTACATATTGAATTCTTCAGACTAGGAATTCAGTTCAGGAGTCTAGAACACAAAGGTGCCTACAAGGAGTCGAGAATTTACTTTTCTCTTTGGAAATGTAAAAGAAAACAAGAGAAAAAATTCTCTTTCTTCATTATCTATGCTACTGAATATGCTGCATATGACACAAGAAAATACAGGTTTTTATCTTCTTGGATTTTAGCTATTTATAAAATAGTTTAAAAATATTTTTGTTTTCTAGCTATATATGTATGAATTTTCTTTATATACATTCACGGATGAATGCTTTGGCATTGATTTAAATGTCTACTTACTAAATCTCATTTTCTAAACATTTAAATCTTATTTCTTTCCTTGATTGATTAAAATCTCAATTAAAGTCTGAACAATCAGGATTTTTTGTATTTTTTACATGTCCATTTTGGTATCATGATATATTTTCTTAGCTGGAGCATGTTGTATAGTGGCAATAATAATAAAAAGATGATTTTCCTACCTCCTGCACATCACTGGACCTTCTGAATTCAAATAAACCTCCAGCTACATCTGTAAAACAAACCTTGGTATTCCATAGGTTACATGCCTGACCAAAATAAACTTTATTGTTTTCACAGGATCACAGAACTGTCAGAGTTGGAAGGGACCTCTAGTCCCACTCTCCCACTAAAGCCGAGTCACCTAGAGCACATTACACAGGACTGTGTCCAAGTGGGTTTTGAGTATCTGCAGAGAAGGGGATTCCACAACCTCCCTGGGCAGCCAGCCTGTTCCAGTGCCTTGTCTCATAATAAAGATGTTTTTTCTTATATTTAAATGGAACTTACTATGTTCCAGCTTGTGCCCATTGCCCCTTGTCCTGCCACTGGGGACTACTGAGAAGAGTCTGGGTCCCTTCCTTGCACCACCCTTTAGTTACTTTAAGGTAGCCAAGGTCTCCCCTTGACTTTCTCCTCTCCAGTCCCATCTCTCTCAGCCTTTCCTCGTAAGACAGATGCATAAGAGTGTTTTCTTCAGCATAGTAATTGAAATAGTGGAAACACTAATATTTACCTTCTGTAGATGTTGGAAAGTAATAAGGCTGGGAAGAAGAAAAGAAGCAGACACAGATACCTTGTATTACTCATAAGTCTCCCTCCACCTCCATTTTTGGCTATGTTAAGACTATTTTTGAAGCCTATTTTGAATACACACATGGTGCTAGCCACATCATCAGCATCCCTGAAAACATCTGCCTATCCATCTGGACTAACAGCTACTCTCTGATTTGATTGTACTAATTTCTACTTTTGTCTCCCCCAAATTAGAGCATTGCTTAATATGTGGCAGAGTACTGTAAAAGGTGTGATGTAAACTTAGTTTCTTTACTTAGGTCCTAACTGATAATTATCTACCTCTGTTTCTCTCCTTGTTTAGCAGTATTACAATTTAGCTTATAAACATGGGAAGGTTTTTGTTGGAAGGGACCTTAAAGATCATCTAATTCCAACACTTTGGCATGGGCAGGGACACCTCCCACTAGATCAGATTTCTCAAAGCCCCATTCAAGATTCAAGCTCGCCTGACAAATTCCAGTGAGGGGAATTCCATTTATGTGGTATATGAATAGTCACACAAGAAAAAAATTGATTGATAAAATATGTAATTAGACTCCAGGACACCTGGAAAATCTGAGGTTATATCTGGAAAAGAATTAAAGCCATAGCTTTTTTGTATGCATAGGTCTTTTGGATTATTTTTGTAACTCAAAGACAGACATTTTCAAATCAAAGCCATACAGAAAATTTCCTGAAAGGCAAAGGCTGCATTGACTTCCACCTGATGATCTGATAAGGAAGCCTTAGAATGCAATACATGCTCATTTGGTCAAATAAACATTTATACTAAGATAGATCTCAAATATTTAGCACATCTGGAACTCACTGAAAGAAACAAGGAAGTAACAATGAAGTAAAACTCTTGCTGAAATAGGTGAAATAGCCATCAAATTTCTTTTAATTAAAACCAAAACACAAACAAACAAACAAAAACAAAGCCAAAACCAAAAAACATGCCCCAAACCAAATATTACAGTTTTCCAGTTTCAGTTAGTCTGTATTAAAACACATCTGAGACTTTTATCTGCACAGGAAGAACAAATACTAAATGTGTTTTGGAAAGGTTTCCTGTAAGACTTCCCCCCAGCCTTTGGAAGTCTTCCAGAGAACAAGAAAAAGAGCATATGTTTGATTTACAGACAGAAACACCCAGAGAAGAAGTAAGCAGAAAGCTGAGTTAAAGGGAGAAAGTGAATTTCATTTCTGCAGAAAGATTGTTTTGAAACTTCATCTTCAGTTAAAAATCTTGACATGATTCCAAGACTTAATTTATTTTGCCTGGGAAATCATACTTTTTAAGATGACTGTTCCAGTTTTCTAGGGAAACTCAGCCAAAAGGAAAAATAAATATTTTAAATGAAAGCTAGATACTAATTGCAAGAACATCAAATGACAAGAAATAATCTAGACTCATAATGATCATTATTTGTAATGAACATTCAATTGTTCATGTGACATGGGTTTACTTTTCAGTGGGTCTTTACAGTTTCAAATAGGAATCATTTAAAAGTAAAGAAAAAATACTACTAGTGAACTCCATTTTTTCAGTGTTCATGATCCTACATGAAAGCCCAAATCATAAGACATTTCAACCACATTTGACATGACAGTGTTAACTTGTGTTATTTAACATTTCGTTTCAAAGAAATCTTTTTGAAAAACTTCATAACCACAGTCATTAACATAACTATGTGGATAACATTATATTTTGTACAGTTCAGAAGGACTTGCAAGTGACTTATGTCTATCATAAAGCCATATGTGTATCAGTTTTATTACTGAAGGGGTGATCCATGCAGTAACAAGTCCTCCTTATAGTTTTCTTAAATTAATGAAGTCCTGATATGAGAGACTAGACCTCTTCCTCTTGATTGAAACATAAGTTTTGAAAACAACAAACCCTAAATAAACTCTAGTAAAACTAAAATCTGGATTGCACTCAAATCTTGAAGATGTGTTTAATTTTTAAAGGAACGGGACTGGATCTCTAATACTTCGGCTTTGGGCAGGATGGGGCTCTTCTGAGAGATAGTGATTTCCTTCCTCCAGTGTTGAACTGCTCTAAATTTTTACAGGATGATTCTTCAGATTGAACTTCCCTTTTAGCTAAGTCTATTTGTTTGCATCAAGACATGCTGACAGTTTTCAGCCATGGAGTCCAGATGGTTTAATGAAAGTGACGGATAATATAAAATTACTTAAATTTATTTCCTTCAGTACAAAAAAGAACGGTTTAATGTCAGGTCAAATTTGTAATTCAAACTGAGAGAGACAGTAAACAAGAAGAGTTATTCTCTTATCCTGGAGATCAGTGAACAGGAAGAGAACAGGTCAGGTAAAAAATTTATGTGATGCAAAAAGGGGAAACCTAAACTATCTCTGAAATTAGTTACCCAGTCTCATTGTTTATATGAAAGGCCATTTTTATGAACTGTGGACCAAATCTAAACCTGAATGTTTTCTGATTTGTATACAGAGACACTATTCTCAGGGATTCAGAAAATAAAAATAGGATCTTCACTGTAAAAAATAACCTAAGTATAAAGGAAATTAATGTCAAGCAATCATGCTTTAAGCAGTGAAGCATTTGCAACCCTTAAATTTTCATCTGCTTCTATTTTTCCACAAGTTCTTTGCTAATTCACTGCTGGCATCTGCTGGGCAAACCTTAAAGAGAGCATTACTACTGCAGTGTGGAGTTAATTTATTGCTACTGAATTGCTCTTTTTCAGCTTTTACTTTCATTAGGGGCTTTCTAGCCCTCCTGCTCTCACCCAGAAGAGGCTACACAGGACACGATGATCATCTGCTGACAGGTCTGACATCTGGTTCAGCATTTCTGGGTGGTGTAAGGCTCTAGATTTAGCCTCATAAAGCAGATTTTCATTGCAATGATGTACAAGAAGAATGCAAAAATCTGCCTAATCCCTTACCTATCAGAACCTTGCCACCTCCTTCCCTGCACCTATCCTTTGGCCTTCCTTGAAACAAGCATTTCAGCAGTGAGCAGCATTCCAGCTACACCAAAACACAACTGCACCTGCTCAGCAGTCTCCAAGAAGTGATTCACCTAAGGCATCACTCATTTCACTGATTTCAGACAAACTGTAAGGGCAGTTTATTAACTCACATAATGATCTGCTCCACGGAAATGGCCCAAGGTATCTCAGCAGCATTTTTTGCTTTGCAATGCAAGTTTCTCTCAGCACCCACAATCTTGAGAAACTGAAGAAGAAAAGAAAATAATATGTCAGGCTTTAAACTCTTGAGTATATGACATGAGAACAAGCACACTTTTGCCTGTTTTCAGAAAAGAACACACAGAAAATTCTGAGTGCACTTTCCCACAGCTGCAGACAGAAGCCACAGAAAAGAAGAGGAAATAAAGATATTTTCAGAACATAGGAATGTAAAACTCTTCAGAAAAATAGTTGCATGTTAGCTCATCTAGCCATTCCTATTTACATAAATGACTAACACTTCAGAATCTTGTTCTGCATTTGACCTTGAAGATGTACTGATGCAATCAACACCACAAGTGGTTAACTTTGGAGACACACAAAAATGCTGCAGTTCTTGAGAAAGGCCCACAGTTGGGCAGAGAATACTGAAATCTTTGCCACTTCTTTTGGAACAGCTGTTACAAAAGTGCATCATATTCCTTGCACAAAACTGTTCTGGCAATTTAATTTCAAACAGAATTGTGTTCCTTCATGGAACTTTTTTTCTTCTCTGCATTTGTAAGGATGTTTAAATGTACTGCCCTCAGCAATACTTACAAATTAGCTCATATCAAAACAACTGCTGTGGTTTATAAAGTTGCTTTCCTTGGTGTGTATTCATTGTAGGCTAGAGAAAATGCAGTGAGGTATTTATACATGCCAAATGCTGCACCAGCACTTCATCTTTAATCACATTTTCCTAGAGGAAGAACTCTACATATTGACTTCGTAAAAGGAATATTATACTTTCATTTTTACACTCTCTGCACATGACTGTTTTATTTTTATAAATATATACATGCAGATACATATCCCTGTATTTGGATCTGTGTATCTACACACACAGAATACATATTCAATAGAAATGATTTTCTGTTCTAGAGCATCATGCAGTATTTATGATTATATCTGAAACTAGCAACTTTTCTAGAAGTTGTAAAGCATTGCTTTTCAGTAACATTCATCTGTCAAATATGCTTAAACCTATATAAACTACATTTCAATGGGAAGGGTTTACCAAGTCTAAGCCCAATATGCAATTTCATTTTTCTTCTCAGTTCCTGAATTATATTAAAATTAGATTTGCTCTTTAAGTTAAATGCTCACATATTAACTGATGTGTAATCATCGACATATTTTGTGTCTCTAAAATACCACCCGCTGAGGCAATTTTTTTGCCTTATCTGTTATAATATTTTATATATTATTTTGTATACTATCCTGGATGGATGAATTTCAATCACTGATTCTATGCACTGGGCATTTCCCAAATATTTCATGACAGAATCTTTACGGCAAAGGAATTTATTCTTCTTTCTCCTCTTGATGTATAACCAAACAACTTCCCTTTGAAAGATACTCATCCAAAGACTAACTGAAACTTAAAAAAGCAGAAGAGAGCATACTTTACCATTGCCTTTACTGAGCAGAACTCTCCACTGAGTGCAACAATGAGTTCTGCCTAAAAAAATGTGCCTAAAACCAAAATGGGTTCTGCCTAAAAAAAAAAAAAGTGTTCAGAAGGCTTATCTATGAGACTATGCTCTTTGAAAAATCATCAAATACATAAACTGAGGAGTCTAATTATTCCTTGTATTGAACTGAAAAGAGAATGGTATGAGCATCAACTCTTTCTTACAGATAGTGAAGACTTTAAAAATTATTTTTGAAAACAAAATTACTGCTATGTGCAGCATTGCCTGATGTTTTAAGCAGATGAAATAATAGGAAAAATATCTGATGGTGTAATTGCTTTAATTGTGCATATTCAAGTAGCTGACAATTTTAAAAAGATCATTATGCCTAATATGTAACCCTTTAAAAAAAAAATAATGTTTCCACAAATTACAAAATTTGTACTACTGAGTGGAACAGAAGATAAGCTGTTAGCTCTTCCAGTATAGATATTTTTCTATGGCACATAAATGCTGCAAACTCTGTGGCTAAAAGAATATTAATTTGTATGAGCAACAAAGAGTCTGTATCCATATTGGTATGAATAATAATGTTGCTTTTGGCCACTAATTTTTTCTCATGTTGTGATCATACCATAAACTGCTGGAAAAAAAACACTTATACAGCTTAAGGAAAAAAAATGGTTCAGTAATCAATCTACATGCTGGCATGAAATTCAGACTTCATTCCCAAGGAGAGTTTCTTAGAACAGCTAACCATGAAAACATGTTGGTAGCATAAATTAAAATACTACAGGGTGTCATCAAAGACCTGTTGGGTCTGTTTAGAGAGATATAGAGACTAAAAACATATTAAACTTTGTTAGTGGCATTTTCAATTAGTAATAGCTTAAAAAACAATCACAGTTATTTTAGTAAACTAAAGTGCTTAATTTCTGTAAATTTCAAGCCTTGGTGCTGCATTTAGAACAAAATATTTTTATTCTCAAATCAAATGGAACTTCAGCATTAAAACATTAGCCATTTTGCAGAAACATCTGTATATAAAGTAATACATAAAAGAGCATGTGCAGCTTCATGGAAATGTTTAGATCCCATCCATGTCACTGAGACTGGAACCAGCACATGAGTCAACTGAATGGGAGTCGAGCCTTGTGCTACAGCCAGAAAGCCATGAGACAGCATATAGCACCGAGTCACCAGTGCACACAGGTTCTGTAGGCATGGACCTTTCCCATTTTGCCAAACCTTCTTGTGAAGACTAAGCATTTTGGACAGCACCTGTAGCAAGTGGAGGTTGAGAACTATGCAAGAATCCCACAAAGAAATGAGTTGGAATTTTCTGCCTCACTCCACTCCTCCTGCATGACATTGCTCTCTGCCTTCTGGAGAAAAGTGGGTTTGATAGCTGCCTCAGTTAACTCTTTGCCTCCAGCTTGCCTTTGCTTCTGGATATTCAGTGAAACATTCAATTAAAAGCCATTTTTGTCCTATCCTAGAAAACTAAAGTTCATCTCCAAATGTATTGGATTACAGCTTCTGGGCTGCACAATTCTAGACAAAAGGTAGAAGAAAGTGTTAATGTACCTGGATTTGGGCACTAACTAATGGCTAATTCTACTCCAGAGCATATGACAAACTGTCAAGATCTGCTAATGGAACTGCCAGTGTCAAACCAAACTGACCACAAATACTGTCACCCTTCTCTCCAGGGAAGGAGGGAGGTGGTGGTAGTCTTCAGTTCTTGAAGTCAACAAACAAAATTGTAAAAGAAATTAAAAGAGAAAGAAAAAGCTGTCATAAGACTGTACCTTCACAGGTGCAGATAAGCACAAATCTATGTATAGATACTCTATCATTAAAGGATAGTAATCCTTTTGAATTTTCAATATTTACAGGGATCTTAAGGGCTCTTGCTAATTATTAAGCAGGCAATTTTACACTAGCAAAGGTATCCCTAACAAAAATTAATACTTAACAGTCATTACTATTGTACTCTGTAGTATAAATACATCTTACACTTTTATAAACTGGCAACAGTTAATAAGCAGCAGGACAACCCTCTCTTGCAGTTCAGTTACCAAGATAATATTATAGCCTAAGGAAAGGTCTGCCCCACAGAATCAAAGTTGTTAGTTTCTAGTTACTTACTTTATCCTTTTTTCCCCTGGCATGTTGTTATTTTTTGTGTATTTAAAACACTCAGAACATATGGACAGGCCTCTAATCATCTGCAAAGCAGTTTGTGCTGCTGGATCCTCAATATTTGCCTGATACTCAGTCAGGTTTTATAGGTAACCAGTTCTGACAGTCATGTTTGGCACAGGAGCTGGAGTCTGAGTCCCAAAGCAGAAATGCAGATTGCACTAATACAGAAAAAAATGCAGTTTGATTTGCAATTCTTTCCATTAGATCTAGCATGTATTCACATATGATTAAAACTCTGAGACTGAATACAACTCTTATAATTGGATTTCCAAAGCCTGCTCTAATCTTTACACTCATTAGTAATTTGTGCATTCTGATCAAATTATTCACTCTCTAGTAACTCTTTAAAGTGTATCTTTGAAAGTGAGCTGCATAAGAAGTTTTATGATTAGACAGATTCAAACCAATTCAGTAGCTTTGTTTACAGGGCAGCTGCCAAGACCTGAGTCACTAAGTCAGCCTGTGACATGCCCGCTTGTATAACTTGTATTCTTTGGCAGCATTTGAGGGTTGCATACCTGTTGTCAGATACATTACTCTACTCACCTATCAAAAAAATGGAATTAAGTGATAAATTTTTATGAAATTAGCTTCAAATCTGTAGTCATTAAATCCAGTGGAGATCGGTGTATTTTTTACATCCTGCACTACGCTTTTACCTGGTGGCCAGAGAAAGGAGAAAAACTTCAAGCTGGTAAATCTCTTTGCCATACAAAAGAACAGTTTTAAAATCCACCAAGATGCTGCATCTTCTCTTACAGCAGGTAGATATACCAAAAAAGCAAGCTCAATCAATTCATCGTAAGTACTGTCAACTTTAGCCTGCTCCATACCAATAGCCACCTCTAATGGGGAGAGAAAAGCACATTCTGTTTGTCTCTCTCTCTCCACCCCTTTAATAAACTTAAAGACAGAAGAAAATTTAGCAAACCTCAAGCACATTTGTTTGCTTTTTAAGCTAAAGTTGAATGTAATACTGAGATAATTGGTCTCTAGCATTCCTGTTCCACTATTTTAATGTAGCTTTCATACCCCCAGGAGTTGTTTCCTAACAAAATGGTTCCAGAACAAAAAAAATAATGTTTTGAGAGATTATTTGCTTTGCTTCCTCTAATTTCTAGCAAATGGTCAGACTTTTTAAAGCATCAAATTTTAGGCTCATAGACAGAATTTCAGTTCTGTATAAATAGAGTTTCTAGTCATGAACAGTTATCTTTTTCCTCCTAAAACAGAAGTTTATTTAGTAGACAACAAACTCTTATCAGTTTGATGACTTCAGCATCCTATTTAGGTGGCATAATACAATCAGATTTCATATCAGAAATTAAAGCTTGTCAGAGCTTGCTTTGCTGTTCCTATTTATCTTTCTCTGGAAAAGAAAGGAAATGTTTTGTTTGCAACTCTTGTCTTACTTTGCCTTTGAGGATTCCAGTGGGCCAGGTTGAAATCCAGAATATTAATTACCTTGTATACCATTACATCAACACCATCTGGAGGAAACATATTTTTCTGGGTTCCGTTCTAAATGATATGATTTAGAGTCAGATAGGACATTTGATAGTTGGGAACTGGGGCCTCTCTATGTGCAATCAGTTCTTCCTTATCCAGCAAAACATTGTTTTTAACTTCATGTTCTCTTTGTGCCAAACTGAAGTGAAGAACATTATTTTTCATAATTGACCTTTCCACACCTACAACTTCATTTGAGGTAGAGTGTGTTATGGTCAGGGTTGAGAAGGTGATGTAAAGGTGAACTAAGGGGGTGAATCTGTAGAGCTTGAGGTCACCTTAGTGGACACAAAATCAGAGTGTTTCCCTCTCTAGAATCAGACTCGTATTTAGTTAGTTTCACTCGGATTCTGGTGAAACATATTCACCAGATGACTAAGTAGAGAAAAAACTGAAGACAAATTTGTCAGCTACTGGCTGGAGATCAGTCCAGAGCCTGAAAGATGAAGTGTAAAAATTCCTAAATTGAATTAACATGAACCAGTTCCAGTGAAGACAATTACACAGACAAGAATTCACCCAAGCTGCAGGAAAGACTTGTTAGAGTCATCTCCTTGGGGACAGAGAACTTCATGATTTTCTAGATCATCCAGATAATCCCATCTAGGCTCCTCTTCCTAAATAAATGCCTCTAATAAATTCCTCTGACTTCCATAAATGCTGTGTCTACCCTATTGTGTAGGGATAGTAATTTTATTTTTTAACTAGTTTTTATTTTTTAACTGATTATCCAAATATAAGTTCTATTTTCTCATGAACAGTAGTTGTCATAAATTTATCATACTACATTGCAAACGGATTAAGCTTACATGGACAACATATTTTGGAAGGGCAGAAACTGACTGGGGAAAGAGTTGAAAGACCATTTGTTTCTATTAATATTTAAAAACACCTACATAACAGAGCACATCAGACCTTTCTTATTCTCTTATAAACACTTAAAGTAGCCAGGCAGGTTTTTGAAGGTCACGTTGCATTGTTATGGGTGAAGCTCCAGAAAAAGGCTTAATTGCAATATTTCTATCATTTGTGGCAGTATGTTATAACAAGACTGTGACCCATACCACGGACCCTACAATTTTTATGAAGCTATACCTTAGATAGCTCAGTATGTGTGCTTGCTGGTTTGAGCTTTTTTTGCCAACTCTCACATAATCCCTTTTACTACACAGCCTCTGTGAGACAATCTGGAATGAATGTATGCCACAGTTTCCTGTGTAAAAGAAGGGTAGCGGAAGCATGGTTATAGAAAAGCTACAGTTTTGGAGGTATACACAGATATATACACAGATAGGGCTGGAACTTAAGACAACAGGCTAAAAGGGAAAAGAAAGTAGAATCAAGAACCTGTTTATATCCATACTGTTCCTTTTCCTTCACTGCCAGACATTCACCCCACTTGATCAGGTTACAGGCTTACTCAACAAGCTTACTACACAAGCCAGCTGCTGGTAAGGAGGTACAAGGAAACCCAGAGCTTCTCCACAGTCTTTTGTACTTCACAGCATGTGAGTGAGTCAGCTTTCACCAGGCTGAGCCAGTTCATTCCAGTAGGGAGCACTGGTATCAGAACTGCTATGGGACCGTGAAGGCACGAGGATGACTACAAGCCCACATCCTGACCATGCAGGAAGATGTTTATAAGTACATGACCAGGCTCGTATGTTCTGCTTTTCTGTGTTACACTTGGCCTGAGGAGGAAAGCCTACTGCAGTAACTTTAATAATATTTGATCTCAAAACTGCAGAGGGCACGTGCCAATGTAGAGATGCTGAAACTATTTGTACATTTACCATTGTCTCTTTTGACTTCATGTTTTTTCTCTGCCTTTCAGATGTCTGCTGTTAGTTTGTTATTAAAAAAAACTTCATTCATTTCTCTGCACTTGTATGATTTGAATCACAATGTTTCATGTATCCTTGGTTTCCAAATATTTTTATGGTTTCTGGTATGCTATGAAACCATTTTTTAATAATTATGTCCTCTCTCTCACGAGAAACCTCGCACCATCCAATACTACGTTGGAATATGGAAAAGGTCTATGAATCAAATACCAAGAGAAGATGGGATAAAAACAGTGCAAGTAAAATGACTTGTGAAATTCCTACTTTCTGGGACATTCCCACATAGAATTTATTGTCCATAGAAATAGTACAGTACTGAATTGGTGGCCCTAATTTAAGTTTAAAAGCTTGCTGCAGAAAAGTCACCAGTAAAACCTGATTTGCTGCTACACGGTTTGCAGACTTAATAGTGTGTGGAGGGGAAAAACAAGGTAAACAGACAAATACCATGTAGTTGATAATCAGTTTGTCTTATCCCAACAAGAACTTCTTAATAAAAGACACAAGAAGAACATAAAAAATGGTCTGTTCATAGCAGCAGATAATCCTGAACATCATTCATCCTTGTGTTTTTGCTGGACCAGGCTCAAGTGCCTCTTTCATGCAGGAGGGTTTTGGAGCCTCTTATACTGTCTGAGTTTACCAACCCACTGACCTTAATCCTAAAGAACTTTCTCAATTATTCTCTTCATATTGAAGAGAAACTTTCAAAATTAACAGTGCAAGCAGCTTCTGGCATGACTGGCAAAGGAATTTAAAAATCAAACTAGAACACTAAGAGTGACCAATGAAGACGATAGCAAATAAAACCAACATTCCAAATAACACAGAATGATACAACAAAAACATCACACAATGTTTTTGGTTTTCATCTCTTACCCAGATTTTGTTTTGACGTAATACCTAAACATTTACATAACTAATACCACAGCAAAAAATAAAAATTTTTCTCAAAGAACTTACCAAGAATCTCTCTCTCATAAATGTGATTTTGGCTGAATATAGGTTATATAGGTGAGCTTCTAGGAAAGCAGCCTAGAGAAAAAAAGGAGACTTTTCATTATGAAACTTGCAGTGATTATTTTACAGTCCTGGGGCAACTTTCCCAAAGAGGCAGTGCATTGGGCTAGTTTTTAGAAGCCTCTTCATGGCTTTCACAAGACCTTGAGTATCTCAACCTTAAACTTACATTTTTCTAGCTAGAAAGAGTCCTATCTGGACTTAAGACTATGTTGTAAACTATTTTACTTCCTTTTGCCATCAAGAGCTAAATTAAATTTTCCCTGTATAACTTGATAGGACAAAATGCTGGTATACTGTCCCTAAAATGCTTGGAAAATGTGCATGAATTCTGTCAGCTCTTTTCCTCCCAAAAAATATTTATAAATTACAAAAAAAAAAAAAAAAAAAAAAAAAAAAAAAAAAAAAAAAAGTTATTTAATGTTACAAATGTAAGTTTTAAAACTTTTCCATCCAAGAAAGATAGTTTTACCTTTTTTTAAATTTAAATGCTTCAACTTAAAATTATTTTGTTTCCCTTGAGATGAAAATTGTCAACTGTCACCTTCTGTTTATGTTACTTCACAATTTTTCTCTGCACTCTCCATAACCCAGCTGAGAATCCAGACAAATATTTAAGCAAAATTAAATAAATTATAGAAGGCCTAGCCTTGCAGTTCCATTCTGCACTGCTGTCTTATGCTTTACTACAGTTCCCATTCTCACCTTAATAATGCATACTCTTTATTTTGTATGCTTGGTCATATAGTAATGAATGATTATGATGTACAGGTAAGGCCCTGAAACAGGGAGACATTACAAGATGAAATGGGCTTTTAAAATTTTCTTTAATGGAGATAGTATTTTGGGTGGCAAAATTAATTTTGATGGCTCAGGAGCATTGCAACAAATTTCTGGATAGACCTTTAACCACTTGACCTGTTCTTTTTATACAAACCAGTTTTGCCCTTTGCAACCAGCAAGTATTTGATTTGTGGAGAAAAGCAAAACAACACTTTCTATGAGAAACACTAAGAAATGAAACAATTTGCAAGATAAAAACCAATGCCAACCCCATTCCCAACAACCCTATAGAAGGCTTTTTCACTGCAAGTGTTATAGTTTCATATTCCAATAACTTTGATTTGCAGATCAAATTTTAAAGAAAGAGTTCCTGCAATTTGCAAACTCTCTTTATCTTACCAAAACCTTTTGTGTGTTCTGGAAACTGCTTGGCTGAATTTAAATTAAAGCAATTTGTTTGCCCTCAAGGTTTAGTACAAACAAAGATTTGGGGAAGAATTAATTTAAATGCAGAATAAGTACTAAAGGAGATAAAATTTCACATTTCAAACATTCAGAAAAAATCAGTGAACTGCAGGAAATATGCAGATGGGACATGAGATAGCCAGATGAGCAATAAATGATTTTATTTTTTTTTTTCTGAACATGATGCCAGTTTGAATTTGCAGGCATTAACTGTGAAATATAACATAAAAAAACATATGGTTGAGTCAAAAACCCAATAGCCAGATACTCAGATAAACTTTACCACTAAAAATGTCCTTATTATGAATAAATCTATTGTTGGATTAAAGAGCGTGTGTACAACATACAAATATAAATGTTAATAAAGTCTCCTGAGAAAGCAGTGAAAGTACTGTTCATTGAACTATACATAAAAGCTGAATACTACCTATTTATCATTAAAAATAACACACATAGAGAAAATAATATGCACTGAACAGGTAGAGATAAACATTTACACTATTTGTTCTGTACTAAAGAAGAAGGTAACATTTTGGAGATCAAATCATATTGATTTATTATTTCAGCAGGGTTAATTTTTGTCATATACATGGTGTTTGTCTGGGGTTTTTAAAGAAACTAGACAAATATCCAGATAACTATTTTAATTCCTAAAGCTTTTGCATGCACTTGTAGCTGGCGTAACAGAAACCAGTGTGAAGGGTTTTTCCAAATAATTCTTTGAACATACTGTTCAGGACATAAGAACAGGAACATCCTACTACATTATTTGACTGTTCCTAGGGAAGTAAATGCTGTTAAAAAGTTACGTAATTCCATCTCAGATACTGCTGTATTACTGGTATTGTCCAAAAAAAAAAATTAAGTTAGGAGTTATGAATCCATATACAGGTAAAGGAAAACTTTTTCATCCTTTCCAAAGCTCTTGTTGTGCCTAAATACGGGTATACCTTCATCCTATTTCTTGGACAGTTAGATGGACTTTCAGTATGTGCCATGCACCATACCTACAATCACCAGACTTTTATTTTGCTTCTACATTTAAAAGGGATTCAGGAGGAAAATTACTTCCTGAGTTTATGGCCACAAATCACAACAGCCCTGAGCTATGTTTGTAATGACATTCCTTATCTGTCGCAATCTTGGCTTCCTTTTGTTTGCTGAGCTTTTGGGGAACATTTTGTATAGTAATTACCCTAATCTTGTTCTTCTTCCTAAAATGCTTCCACATGAAAAAAAAAAAAAAAAAAAAAAAAAAAAAAAAAAGGACACACACAAAAAAAAAGCCAACTGTATTGCAATGCAGGAGAAATAACTGACACTGTTAGAAATAAATTAGATAAACTAGGAACATCTATTGATTTCAGCCACTGTAAATAGTGCACATCCTGCATCCCAGAGCTGACTACATCACTTCTTATAATGGACTATAGTCAGGCAGATGAATAAGTGAGAACATCCCGAAGTTGGTTTATGGTCTTTTTTTTTATAGAGAAAAAACAGGATAAAAATTGTTATGACAGCCCAAAAAGTAGTACAGGATTGTCTTTTCTATTCCTTCTACTTACAGGACAAGGAAAGAAAAATTAGTAAGAGATACATGTCTGAAATGCATGCAGCTTCTCCTGCATGTTTTATGAAGTACTCTTCTGGCAAACAGACTTTTCTTTTAACCCTTGGGTATGTTTTCTCCATTGAAAAAAAAGCAATGTAGAGTGAAAGCATCTCCCTCTGCTTCATACAAATAGTGAATGTAGCAGAGAGTACACAGACATTGTCAAACTTCCATATTCTGCCTTTGACAAATCACTGTCAGTTGAAAGCAGGAGACAGTAAAAAGATATCCCTACTGACATGGAAAGTTGTTCCCACTTTCAGAAATTGATTCATGCCTAATAGATATTTACCCTCAAAATAACTGTAAAAAAAAATGAATAATCCTGCTACCTTCATAAAGCACCAGCCTGTTTTTCAGTCCTCTGGCTTTAATGTTACTTTAAAATCCCTGACCTTCTGGAGTATTTCCAAAAAAAAAGAAAAAAAAAAAAATCTTATTTCTTCATCAAAGCACAAGATCCCATCTCTTGCTCAATTCTATTGCCTAATGATAGAAGACCGTTCTTTTTCCCAGCTGAGACACACTCCTAGTGCTCGATTGCCCGTGGCAGCAAGCAGAAACAAACTGTACAAAGTCTCAGCTGTAGAGCTGTCCTCAAGATACATCCATGAGGTCCAAAATACACGGTGTGTTTGGTCATCAATGAAATTACAAATTACGCAAGTCTCTACAGAAATGTACTAGCAACATCAAAGTAGTTTCTCCTATACTTTCTACTTTATCAGTGACTACCTACAGGGCATTAGAGAACCTAATGCTGCTTCTCACCAACAGACAAAGTAATTTGGAAAACTCATTCTGACCTACCTAAAATGCCTTTAATTTTTTAAGGCAAGATATGAAACCAATCAAAAGAATTATTTCATTTTTCAACGTGAGTGTTGAACATTCCCACTGGGCAAATTACAAAGAAAATTCAGCACAAAAGAAGTTTAATATGTCCTATAATAATATTATCCTTTGTAAACTCATTTAACTTTGTCCATCAAAAGCTTAAAAAATGTTATTCTCGAATGTCACATTTAACCAAATTCTTGTGAAAAATACATAGTTTTCAAAGATGATAATGAAAAGTTACAATTAAAATGTGTTCTTGTATTGAGTGGGAAATAAATGACCTGGTGGAAGAATTAAGATGAAACCTTAGAGTGACTTTTCATTTTGCAGTTCACCTTAATACAAGCTTAAGTTCCTGTTGTTGCTGGGTATTTTTATATTAGGTAATTAGAGTGTAAGTATATGATTTGAAAGCTAACTTTTTGCCTTACCTAGCTGTTCTATGCCACTGAAAAAAAACCTGGACAGGTGGATTAGATCATTCAGCATATCTCAATGCCAGCTGTTCTTTACAGACATGATTTGGTGTAGTTTGTTCTGTAAGAATCCACTATGTTTGGATTTCCACAACTTCTATCGAATATCCCTTTCTTCATAGATTCCTCTCTCAGGGAGCTTCTGCATGGTAAAACCATCATTTTATTTTACAGATTCCATGCTATTGTACTGGTTTCTGATTCAGTTGATCATACTAAATAATTCAGTTTATTTTTTGCATCTGTAAATGTGAAACCATAAGCAACTAGAAGTTGGTTTTGTTGGTTTGGTTTTTTTCCCCATTGCTTTTCTGAATTATATAATTAGTATCAGAGCAGAGATGAAAGTCATGCAGCAAATGAGTGTGAAGGAAGAGGGACACCAAAGAGAGGCCTCAAAGTGCTCTTAAAGTAACTGTTAGTATGAAATACACTGGGATCCAGCACACAGATGCAAACTTCCAACATAACCTACACTGCCAACTATTCTGTTTAATAAATAATTAGTAAGAGACTTATCTACTTTACTTTTCCAAACTAAAAACAATGTGAAGGCATTACACAACAGAAAGAGGGGAAGTGTAGTGTTTACATTCTTTTCACATAGCAAAATCATTTTATATACCGTGTGCATCCAGAATTAGATGAATAAAAATAGCAGACTGCATAAAAAGAATGTAAAGAAAACTATTCTGTCTTTATTCTATCTTTTTTGATGTTGTGTATCTGCATTATTTTCTCTGTGTGTTATTAAATAAAGGAGAATCCTACCATGAATCACCTCAAGTTTTGCTGGCTTTCACAAGGCCACAGGAATGTTCTGACTCTGTGCATTTAATTGGAAGGAATTAATCAACTGTTTAGGGTAGAAGAAAAACACAATAGATTCCATCTGCTTGAGAGCTCAATGCTTTTTAGGATCCCTGGCTCAATACTACAGATTGTCCTGTAATTTTTCAATGATTTCTCTACCTTATCAAAAACCTGAAATATATTCAGCATAAATTCTCATCTCTTTTCTGTTCTTCTTTCCTTTCTCCTCTCACTCTATGTTCAACAATATGAACTTTGTTGTACATATAGATGCTATTACCTACTTTATAAAACCACATTTAGCCAAGAATCCTAGAATGGTTACAATTTTCCCCTTATGTTAGCCAAGCTGCAAGCTTCCCACAGAAAGAAGTTTCCACTACCACACACAACCTGGCAAACCCCATTATTTCCAGAACATTAATGGGTTAAATTTTAATGTTTTATAATGGAGGCCAGTACTGCAGAGCAATCTAGTCATCCCACAATGAAAAAGAACACTGCATTGCAACACAGATCTCTCTGAACAACCTGTACAATCGTCAGTTGATACCACGTCAATGCTAATTAGAGTCAACACAACTTTTGTAAGAAGGTATGGAGAAAGATGTCTCAACTTGGGAAAACGTGTATAGTTTTCTTGAGTAACATTCAGTTTTAGGAAGTATCTGATTCAAATAACACTTATGAGTTCTACCTGGGAAAGAGACAGATACCGTGGGTGTTTACTCAAATCCGAAAGAAAAGGAAATTAAATCTCTTTGAATGCCATAGCACATAATAAATGGATACTGTGAAAGAAAACCAAAGTATTTGCACAGAAAGTTATCTAGCTTCCAAGGTAGAAAGACCCCAGGTAACTGCAGCTGATAGAAGTTCACTAATATTTCACACATTATTACAATTATAGAACTCTCCTTTCAGAAGCATTGCTAGATGGGATATTATTAGTCAGGTACATTTTTGATTTTAAAAAAACTGCAACAAAAAATATAGTAATCTCTTCACTGATCACAAAAATGATGTTCTACGTTTATTTTAAACAAAATAGTATTTATATGCTCTTAATTTCACCTCTTTTTTAGATAATTCTATTTTGCTATCTCAACTTTGTATGTAGCTATCCATACAATGTCATCTGAATGTATTCCATAAGTACACATTACTCACTTGAAGCCAAGGATTATCTACTTTTGAATAGGTAAGAAGGACAGATCAAGAAACTCTCCACATGCATTGCAGTATTCCAGAGTTCATTAGGAGAGAGTGGAAAAATAGAAAAGTTTGAAGCAAAACAACTTACTGTCATGGTTTAACCCTCGTAGGCAGCCAAATCTCACCCAATCACTGGTCCACTCCTCACAGCAGTGGGATGGGGGAGAGAACCAGCAGATAAAAGTGTGAAAACTCGTGGACTGAGATAAAGGCACTTTAGGAGGTAAAACAAAAGCCATGCACACAAGCAAAGCAAAAAACCAAATTCATTTTCTTCCCATGGGCAGGCAGGTGTTCAGCTCTCTCCAGGACACCAGGGATCCATCATGTGGAACAGTTACTTGGGAAGACAAACACTGGAACTTGGAGTGTCCTCCCTTCCTCATTCTTCACCCAGATTTTATTGCTGAGCTTGAACATCATACAGTATGGGTCATGCCTTTGGTTGGTTGGGTTCAGCTGCTGCCTGGTGGGGTGGTGTGAGAGGCAGAAAAGGCCTTGACTCCGTGTAAGCACTGCTCAGAGTAACAATAACATCCCTGTGTTATAAACCCTACACAAGCCCCTATGAAGCAGATGAACTCTATTCCAGGCCAAACCAGTACACTGACACACAAACAAAAGTAGTCAGAACAAAATACTTTAACAAAATATGGGTCAAATATGCAATCAGACTCAGCTCAGACCAATTTATAAACAAGCCACGTTGTTACAAGCCGTGAAAAGAGAAAAAGCTCAAAATGGAGGGATAGATGCAGTCCCTCTGAAATCACTATCTGCTTGGCATTTTCCAGTTGAGGAAAGTAAAACATTATCAAATACTAAGGCCAGGTGGGTACTTTACAGTCTTTTTTTAAAATTAATTTTTCCCGTGAAAGTAGAAATATACAGAATCAAATCCAACAGCTCTCTCAAGGTGTGAAACAAATCAGTTTTTTGAGAGGAAGAATATAGAAAACACTTAACGGTGCACATGTTGAATCTGAGATATCTGAGCACTGAAAGAGATGATAAATTGCAAAGTATCTGAGTTTACAGATACAAAGGGGTATCCCCCCTGGTACAGCATAATTCTGTTCAAAATGACAAATAGGAAAGCTGAGAAAACTGTTGGGCATCTCTGTGAACAGTGATCTCATGGTACAAGATAAGTGAAAAACCAATAATGCAGAAGAAGAATTTTAATGAAGATTACAGCACCTTTTCTTCTTAATGAAAAAGAATGAAAAGCACAAATTAAGTGCATGTATTGAAAACATTCGTTTTACTGTGATACAGATGAGAGGAGTGTATGTGTGTTAAGAAAAGCACCTGGAAGCTTTTTTCTAGAAATGTTTGTGAGGTGGGTCATAGAATCATAGAATTGTAGATGGTTTAGGTTGGAAGAGACCTTAAAGATCATCTAGTTCCAACCCCCTGCATGCGCAGGGACACTCTTCACCAGACCAGGATGCTCAAGGCCCCATCCAACCTGGCCTGGAACACTTCCAGGGAGGGGGCTGCCACAACTGCCTTGGGCAACCTGTTCCTGTGTCTCACCACTCCCACAGGAAATTATTTTTTCCTAATGTGTAACCTAAATCTCCCCTCTTCAAGTTTTAAACCATCACCCCTTTTCCTCTCACTACACACTTGTGTAAAAAGCCCCTCCCCAGCTTTCTCGCGGGCCCTCTTCAGAAATTGGAAAGTCACTGTAAGGTCACCTCAGAGCCTCCTCTTCTCCAGGCTGAACAACCCCAACTTCTTCAGCCTGTCTTCATAGGGGAGGTGCTTCAGCCCTCTGGTCATTTTAGTGCCTCTCCTCTGGACATATTGCGGGAGTTCTGTGTCCTTCTTATTCTGGGGACTCCAGAACTGGACACAGTACTCCAGGTGGGGTCTCACAAGAGCGGAGCAGAGGGGGAGAATCACCTCCCTCAATGGGCTCTCTGTGCTTCTTCTGATGCAGCCCAGGGCCTGGTTGGCTTTCTGGGCTGTAAGTGCACATTGAGGGCTCATGTTAAGCTTCTGGTTCACCAGCACCCCCAAGTCCTTCTTCTCACAGCTATCCCCAGTCCTGTCTCCTTCCAACACGTACAGGGTTAGTCATGGCCCATTTAAACACCTGATACTGAAAAAATTTACCAAAGAGTTTTTAAAAAATCAAAGACACAGACATATCCAGTATCCTTGGTCTTTTCTTTCCCATCTCTGCTTCTAAAAGAAAGATAAGTTATTAGTTTACACAATTAAACTATTTTTGCTGGACAAAGAATAAGCAGTGGTCACCAGGGTCTGAGTCACTGCACAGGCAACAAAAATAGCAGTTGTCTGTGCATTAAATGTACCACAAAAAAAAAAAAAAAAAAAAAAAAAAGGCAGTTTGTGACACAGCAGGCTAGCTTCCACTTTGAGTAGTGTAGGAAGGAATAAAATCTCCAAGGGGAGAGAGCTGTGTATCACACTGGACAGCAACTGGAGTTTATCATGATGCTCTGAAGTCTGGCTCTGACCTCTCATTCCTATGACCAGATTAAAAAAAACCCCGAACATTTGCAGTGACTAGAAAGTATAAAAGCTCTCATGCCAGTGGACACACCAGCAAGGAAGTCCAAGACGCTGTCTTACAGCTATTGTTCATCTGAAGCAAGTTCTCCAGGAGCTGGAAGCACGTGGGAAAACAGCAGGGTACAGTTCAGAACTGGACTGTGAAGGCAATGGGGGTTCAGAGTGACTGTCACAGCAGGCAGAATACCATGAGGTCCCAGTTAAAATATCATTTGGCAGATATGCAAAAACTACTGTAGGTCTACAGTCTACAAACACGTCTGCTCTGTGGAAAGCAAATTCATTCCCCTGTCCAGTGAATCTACTTCACAGTGTCTTTCCCATAGTCTGTCACTTGACACTGTAAACGTTATAAATAAAAAATACTTGCCATTGACAAAAGTCAATTAACATACATTAACTCAAGGAAATCCCCAGAAAATCTCAACTTTAAAACAACAGAGCTAAGGGCTGGAAAAAAAGTCAGCTGCTGCAGTAGCAAACCCAGTGAAGTTCGTTGCTCTATCTTGGCACTAGAGAGTGCCAACATCCCCCGCAACAATAAATCAACGTGTATCTACTAAGTCATTGCTTACAAATCTCCTGTTGGTATGATATTCTCAGTTCCTTGTTTTGCTTCCCAAATATCTACAGCAAGTGCTGGAATGCTGGAAACAAAAATGAGAATGTCTATTAATGTTTATTTGCAGCTTCTCTTTATTTCAAAGGATGAATCATCTCTTGGCTCCCTGAAACTCTGAGTTAATCTTAGCCACTCCTGCACTGACTCATACTCACTATTGTTATTATGGGGACTCCAGTGAGACACTCTTGTCCATATTATTAGTGCCATAACATATGTCTGATTCATCCCAGCACCTTGCCAGTGAGCACAGTATGATCCCAGGAGATACGGGACAATGGAAATATAAAATTAGAAATCTGAAATATTTTTGTTAAAGGATTAGCAACTGGATGAGGCACTTGACAGCTCTCAACAACACACTGTTGCTTGAGTGAATTAGATTGAATCAGAAAGTACAAAAGTACAAAGCCCTAAGGAAAAAGAGAAGGAAATAATTCACTTGCAGGCAGGGAAGGAGGGAATGAGGAGTTTCCTCATTCATTCTCTTGCCTCAAGATAAAAAGGAAAAATGCACTCTGACCCCTAGGGATCATTTTCATCATTCAGGTTTTTCCAGAATCTTGAAGAACCCATTGTGACCGTGTGTAAGAATGCTGCTATCACATATGACAAGTGCCTATAAGAAGATCCAAAGTAAATCAGGATTATCAGTGCTCCACACACATCGTCACAATGCCAGAACTACCTTATGAGAAACAGGTAAAATAAAAGGCAGTATTTCTTAAACCTATCAGTAGAACCAACAAAACATTATCGTGATCCCTTAATGGACTATTTCAGATGACAAGTATCCTGCTGAGACTCCCTCAGTACAAAGATTCTATTCAGGTCACGGGTAGAATACAACCACAACTCCTACCCAACTCTACAGAAAATTGATTATGTGGTCTCCTGCCTCTACTCTCAAGCAACCTCCCTGTGGAGTTGTTTTTTGGGTTTGTTCTTTTTTTTTTTTTTTTTTTTTTTTTTTTTTAGTTCAAGTGACATTTCTGTTTTCTGTTCCTTGCACTGGGAAACTGAAAAGGGGATTAATCCACAGATTCATCAATACACAAGCTGTGCAGGTCACGTGAATAAAAAATACTACTGAGCTTGCTTAGACTGTAATGCACAGAATCTTTGGAAGTGTCTTTCTAATTGAAATTATCCAAATGTTAAAAATAGTAAAATAAGCCAAAACAACCTCATTCTATTTTTATTTGACATGGAGTGGGGAAGGATAAGACAGAGGGAAGAATTAGCTTCTAACTCTTAATTACAAGAAGATACTTTTCCCTGCTTGTCCTACCTCCCATAAGTAAATGAAATGTCAAAAATTTGCTACTGAATTTAACAAAGTGGGATTACCAGACAGGATGGTTAACCTGCATTATTGCACTCAATATTCACAAACACAGTTATCATAAAGGACAAATCTAATTATTAGCAATCAGCCACCTTCCCTCACACAATCAGACCAAGACTTAATTTGAATTTATTGTACGAAACAACCTTCATTGATTCTAATGTCTTGTTCTATGCAAGGATCATATTCATGCTCTCCCATGCTCTGGATGACTCAACAGTCATTTAAATTCAATGGGTTTTATAGTATCTCAAAGGCTAATCCACACAGGAGAACAGTTTATGCAGGTGAACTTTTTTGCATAGAAAATTTCATTTTAGAGAGCATGTCAAAAAGAAACTAAAATGTAGGAAAATTTAAGTTACTTTGTAAATTAGTAATCTACACAATAGTTAACTAAAGTAAAATCCTGTTCAAAGCAGAGAATATTTGCATCATCCAAAGAAGTGTTACTCACAAAATCTCGGGACTTTTTTCACTATTCTTTTTAAACCCTTTTTGGTTCTCAAAATTTCTCCATAAATGTTTCTGCCTCTCTGACAGTTCTAACATACCTCTTATCTTCACCTTCCCCACCTCCATACACCATAGCTGCTTTTTTCATAAAATGCTTTGTAAACCTTCCTTCTCTTCATTTTGTTCCAGCACCTTCTTTTCTTAGATATTCTGATGGGTCTTTCTTCTACAAGACAGTTTTTAAGTTGTTTCATTTTGCCCTTTTGTGGACACATCTTCCAAGCTCTCAATAAAACCATTCTTCTGCGTTTTTTACTTGAAATATTCCTTTTAAAAAGGTCTGGTGACTGGGAAGATTATTGTTTCTCTCCTTGCAGCACATGGCTTCCCCCTTCAAGTTTAATTTTACTTATTTCAAGACTCTCTTATTTTCTGATGAAGCTTCTAATGAAGCCATGTAAAGAAATGAGAACATATACAACACTGTAGAATAAAAATGAAAAGGGCTGAATGAAATAAAACAGCAATTCTAGTGTTAAGTCATCTAGGTCATGCAATAACATAGCACATAAATGTGAATACAGTTAATTTAGAAAAATTAAGTAAGGAGACTCAAAACTGATGTAAAAAAGATGTGAGCATCCAAAACACAGAAACTGAATGAAAAAACAAATCAGGATTTATTCAATCCACCTACCTCATCTATCTTGAAATTTGAAATTAAAGAAACAAATTACTTCTCATGTTTTGTTTCTTTTTCCATCTAACAGCACAAAGCCAAGATAAGTCTGTTCAGTAACAACTGTGATGACCTTGACAACGCATCTGTAACAACTGTGTTATGCAGATAACTATGGTTTTACTGACAAGACATTTAATTTATGTACAGCAATTCTCTTGTAAGTGATAAAACACATTACAATCACTGTTAGATGAGATAAGAAAGGACAGCTTTAGTTTGATCAAAACCCAATGGCCTATTTTAGCACACAAATATGTGGGACTTGCACTTGAACTCTCCATGAAGTACTGACACAGCCTTGATGAAGTCGTGTGTTTTGAAACAGAGCAAACTGCAAATAGAGCAGACTGGTACTGGGCTTGGCAAGTCATTGACACACTTTATGATTCAACTTCAAGATTGGGCTGCCACTGACCCAACGAATCAAATGAGACTAATTGATTTCAAGAAAAAAAGAACTTATTCTCAACATAGTTAGATAAAATTTCTCACACAAAGCTCATATTTTTATCTTCCATTAGAAATTTGAACATTAAAATCCAACCTTTTTAAAACTTTCATTGGACAATAAAAGTTACTTAATAATCCACCAAATTCCTCCACTCCTAATTCCAATTTAATTCCTCAGGTATTTAATTTAAATACTTCAATTATTTTCACTGGCTCACTAATAGTGGAATGCAAGGCATATGATATCTGTCATGCCTGATGTGTCATGCTTGGCTTGGCTAACAATTTTCAGCCAAGTAAACTCAATGCAGGTTTGTTATCTTTATGTCTCTTTGATTGTAAATTCCTCAGGGCAGTGACTAAGACCTCAACAAGGTATTGAAATCTACTAAACAAACACCAGTAGTTAACCTGCACAGTAAATTTCCATGACTTCACTGATTGCCAAACACTTTTCACTACAGTATTTGCCTGCCAAGGAGGGAAGTTCCTGAACATTGTATCAGCTTCAGAAGCTGATATAACTTTAAGCAGCATATTGAAGCTGTTCGATAGCCTAGACAACATAACACAAATCCTGCTGGACACCAAAACAGTAAAAATATTTGCACCAAATCATGGGTTGTTAGGATTAACCAAACATATTCTTTGCTGGCTATCTTCCATACACTGGCAAGATGATCTTTCCATTATATCTCAATCGCTTATAGAGACAACCAACACACAAAACATCTGTATCTCTAATCAGTAATGTACCTGTGTAAAGGAATAAAAGCCTCAACACTTCCCTGAAACCCATACAAATTTGGCTGTGCCAACCAGATAGGACACAGGCCAAAAGGATGAAGATAAACTTGTTAGGCCTCCAGGACTGCAGCAGTTTTTTTGCATTGCTACAACACGGCAAGGTATTCACTACAGATGAGGACCATTAGGTTTTACATGGTGATGATAGATGATGCCTCCCCTCCATTTTTTTCCACTTTCCCATGGACGCAGTCAAGTTGCAGGAAGCCTAAATTTTCACATTCTAGCTTTTCATTACACTACACTGCATTTGGTGAAAACAGCTTGTGGAACATAAGTGGGATTTTAAAGCACAGTTGAGTTTCTGTTACATTGTCAGATCGCATTCTGTAGCAATCATGTATTTCCTATTAACTCCTCAAAAAATAAACAAACAAAAATGCAAAAGATCAAGAAACTTTCTATCATTTCTACTTCTATGATAATTCTACAAACTGAAACCAACAGAAACAATACCCTAGAGATTCAATATGCTCTTAATGCCCAAGCTGGGCAAGGCTCACTAACCAGAGTTTGACCTTTCTTCTTTCCTAGCTGTATGTTTGCCTTATCAGGGACTTGGGAACACAAGGGGAAGAGTGTATTTTAATCAATGGCAGGAAAATTAAATAACTCACATTTTACAAACATATTTCTTACCTTAACTGAAAATTCTCAGGCATTGCATGCAAAACCCAGCTAGAACTTATATCAGTAGACAATTTTTATTACACTGACTAGGTTATTTATACTGATTAAAGAGATATCACTGGATGTAGTATGCAGAAAATCTTAGCTGTCAGAAGAGATCATTGCTGTAAGGTAGCAGCCTTTTCCTTCTTTCTGGAAGAAAGAGTAAAATTAGCAAATCCAGTTTAACTTTGGAAACTTTTCCTGAAGTTGATTCGTGACATGTATAGAAGACCATTTAGTTTTACACTTCCAAAACACACTCTATAGTCACATATACTGCCTGACATGTTTAACCTCCTGTCTCTTTGCATTTCTGCATTTGTTTCAAAGTGCTGTGAGAATTTCTCTTACAATTATACCAGAAGTATAGGCACAAGAAGTTGATTCCAGAAATCTAGTAGAAAAACCAAACAACATGCATGGAATGTTGTAAATCCTAGTTTCTGTTATTTAAGAGCATAATCCTTCCTCAGATTAGAGGCCTAGGGAAGAGTGGCTGGAAAGCTGCCTGGAAAAAAAGGACCTAAGGGTATTGCTCAAAAGCCAAATGAACATAAGCCAGCAGCATGTCTAGGTGGCCACGAAGGCCAACAACATCCTGGCTTGTATCACAAATCGTATGGCCAGCAGGACTAGGGAAGTGATTGTCTCCTTGTACTCAAACCCTGTGTTCAATTTTGGGCCCACTGAGACAAGAACAATGAGGTGTTGCTTTCTTCACTGAAAGGATTTGAAACACTGGAAAGGCTGCCCAGGGAGCTGGTTGAGTCACCATCCTTGGAAGTATTTAGAAGATGTGTAGATGTGGTGCTTAGGGACATTGCAGACTTGGCAGTGCTGCGTTAATGGTTGGACGTCATCATACAAGGGTCTTTTCCAGCCAAAAATATTCTATTGCTAGAGATGACACTGTATCTACATTTCAATTGGTTACTTCTAAGACTTCAAAATATTCTAAATATAAGTGGTTTCAGAGTCCTTGATTTTCTTTCCAGTGTTTGCACCAGTTTTATACAAATAAAAACACTCAGAGCTCCTAAAGTAACAAGCAGACAGAATACTTTTCTTCGGCCACAGGAAATCACACACACACAAAAACGACTCAAAAGAACAGAAAGGATGCGAAGGTTATTTCTTGACCTAAAAATGTCTTATTTAATAGAAAAAGCTATCAGTTGAGCAGTCATATACCCATATAAAGGACAGCAATATACTGATCCTTATTGCCACAACATAATGCACATCTAAAATGTTCATGCAGAAATGGGCTGATCACTGATCCATCTTCAACAAGCTAACGAAAAAAAGAAATGAGCAATGGCAAGGAGTTTTGCTCAGAAGGGAGTATTTTAAATTTTCTCTCCTAGGAAAGAATCAAGAGTCAGGGAATAAAGAAAAAAAAAAAAAGAGAGGAATAAAGTTAATGCAGGATCTGTTTTGATATGGCCAGTTCTCTCATAGCTGAATTCACTTATTTTTTCAATGGGGTTCCATAATGCCTTTTCTTCTCTCAGAAGCTTCAAATAGCTTTTTTGTTTCACGACCTTACAGAGTTGCATTTGAAGCCCATGTTGCATTAAAGGCAGATAAAACTCTTCCACATTCAAAGGTGCAAATAATAATTTCTACATTATTTATATACTTTTTTGAAAGTCTGATGATTCAGTGTAAGAGAAGAATACAGTGTTAAATAAAAAAATTGTAGGTTTTTGGTTTTGTTTTTTTAAAGGGTTATTCCTAGTATTTCCTCTGGGCAGTCTCAAAAAAACATTCTGGCAGAACATATATTAACATTTTATAATATCAACAAAGGCAAATAGGTATGAAAAATAAATTCTCTGGATGCCTCTCAGCGTTGTAAAAGCCCCTTTTGGGAAATCCTAGATTGAAGAATCTAGTAGATATTCTGTCCAGCTCCTTCGAGAAAGCAGTGTCAAGAATCAACACCAGAAAGCCTCCTAGATACATTTTCTAGTTCTTTGCAAATCCAGTGGTGTTCCTCCACTTTACGTTATCAAAACGGACACCTCATTGCTCACACTGCTTATGGCTTCTAACCACAAAGCAAAGGGCAAGAAATTAATTATATATATTTTAAATAAATGATACCAAACCCCACTGTTAATAGAACTTAATGAAATTCTCTATCACTCAAGATCTGACTCACTGAAATAAAACACTAGGTAACTATTGCATAGTTATACATAGCTAGGTTATCACAACATTTTTTTTTTGTTTTTTGCAGAACAATTTATTTTAGCTCAGAAACGAAATTTAAAAATTAAAAATACATCTACACTGCCATCTTGTGGAAAGCATCCATTTTTCATTGATTGGATTTCACTGTATCAAACACTATTTCAAAAGGAAATTTCCTTTTCTTTTATTACACTACTCCTACCTATGAGACATGCAAACTTTTTGTAATAGGACAGTAACAGTTTGACCTGAACTCATTTTCCTACTCTGAACATAAAAAGGATGAGATAGGTCCTGCACCAAACTTGAAGTTTAAAGTGCAACTCAGCTAAAACCAGTGAGAGGAAAAAACGTATCACACTGAATGCATCTCAGTGACCAGCTTAATTGTTCTCATTTTCGAGAAAAGGCTTTGTAAAATCTCCCTTTCAAATACATCCTCTCCCTTACAATTTAACTTTTACATGTTCAGCACCTCCAACAAGGCCCCAGTAACACCTGTACATTTCTCACCTTCAGGAGATCTGTCACTGAGCAGAATTCATGTCCAGACTGGAACCACCTCCACAATGCCTATGAAGGAAGCACCTGTGTAAGAAGCTCTCCACCACCCTGTACAGGTTAAAACACACTTGCTCCCCACAGTGTATGCATTTTTCACTCAGGGCTGGTAAGAAACCATTATTCATTTACAATTAGTGTTATACCAGGTAGACTCAGCAAAATTATAAGAATTTGTCTAATTTTCTATTTATCAGAATTTCATTATATCAAGGTTAATAATGTTGAATGAAGAAATCATAAAAGTTAAAAAAGCAAAATACTACAACTCCAGTACAAAACTTCACAGCATTAACTGCAACTGCAGCAAAATGCTGGATCAAGTCTGGAGATTTGCAGATGTGCTCTGATGCCTTTTTTATAGGCTGTCAGTTTGATATATTTAATGATATCTGCCACACTTTGACCTGGACCTAGGCTATCTTCACATTAAGCCCTCTAATTATTCTCCCTGATCCCTCTCCACCACCCTTTCACAGGCCACTACAAGTATAAATATATCTTGCTGTACACTCTATTCCTTAATCAGCTCTGAGAAAATACTTTAGCATTCTTGAAGTGGTTAAGATTGCACAGCATCTTTTAAAGGTAGCATTTCTTTATTGTCCCCAGCAGGAAGACCACTAAATTCTGAGATCCTGAATGCCACAAAATAGGCCATTTGGGAATTGTTCGCCCCCAAAACACAAAAACTTCAACCTTAGCTCATTATGTACAGGCCACAGAAGATTACTGGGCAAAGGGGAGTGGGACACCAACAGTAAGATGCAACGTGTTTTACTTGAGTGAAAACTGCAACAAACAAGAACCACCTAAGATATGAAGAACTACAGAGAAAGAGTGACAACCACTATGTCTGCTCAAGAACATAAATACCAGTTACCACTGAAAGAAAAGGAGAAACTAGATGTTGACAATCTGAGAATTCCAGTATGTAGCATAACTTAGCTGCCAAGATATAGTATTTTACAAAATATATTTCTAACCCCCCTGAAATATTAATAAAATATCAGCCCAGTGTGATAATATTCAGAATCAGACAAGCAACAACAAATTTTTCAACTGGAACTAGAACCACAAAATGTGAAGGCTTTTACTGTCAGAGTTTAACTTACGTTAACTACAGTTGCTATCATTCTCATGACACCTAAAATCACAAGCCTGGAGAGGGGTTCCTTTTGAAATCACAAAATCCAGCTATTTTTTATTGCAATCATGTATTTAAAAAAAACCAAAACAACCTCCTCCCCCAAAACAGGTGATATTCCACCACACGTGGCTATTTGGATAGGGAACATTAGTGCATTAATTTCTTTCACAGGCTGCACAGGGGGTTTTGGTGCAAAGCAGTTCAGGGGAGTTTCAAATTAATATATCCAGGTAAAAGTATAAGAAGCCGTGAAAACACCTGTTTATTATATTTCAGTAAGTAAAAAATTAAAATACCTACTTAACAGAAACATTCATTCTTTTCAAACATGTATACACAAAAATGTATATGCACAGATTAAAAGTGGCAGGTCTAAGACCACATATACACCCTGTACCTTAATATGTCAGGTATCTCCTTATCTGTCTTGACCAACACATAACATGCTTTAACAGTATACATAAATAAATCTGCAGCAAATAATTTCTCTGTTAAATACAGAACTTTGTACAATATAAGTAAGGTTGTCAAATAACTAAGCACTTCTGTTACCTGGGTGAAATGTAACATAGATTAGGTACTTGCCTGTTAAGATCTCTAGCAAGCACATCATGTCTGTATGGACAAACAAGGACACCTTAGGGGTTGCAAAATGTTGTCATGAGCTAATTTTAATTCTATGATATAAAATAAATGTATGTTGTCATATGCGTTACTTTCTTGTGTTATCACAAAATAAATCACACTTTAAGGCTCCTCCAAAAATTTATGATAGAATTATAAAATATCATCCTAATATTTTTATCACAGTTCCAGTTTTTAGAAGAACAGGTATCTACCATGGGAGAAATTACTACATTAAAGTGCTCAGAAAACCAAGATTCTCTGAGGTTAAATCTGAGGACAAACAAGCTAAACATAAAATGCATAAATTTTAATAAATCTGGAAGGGAATTAACTCAATTCTCCATAAAATTAAACTGCTAACAGAAATATTTACCTTTAATTATTTGTACCAGATGACTTACTCTTTGAATTAATTTTCTTAAAGGGATCTTTAACTTTGTTAAAGTGACTACTTTAACAGTATTATTTCATATTATTTCTCAGGACCAAGTATCAACTGGACCTCACCATCAGGGCTGAACATGAATCAGAACTACATAATGCTACTGTGAAAATGTTGCAATGAAAACAACACAAAAATAAAAACTGTTTTCAAAATTCAGTTAAACCCAAATAAATTCTAAAATTAATTTAGCTCAGACATGTTTGAAAAACTTCAGAATTCATCATATGCTGTATGTATAAATACATATGCTTCTTAATGCATTTGATAGGAAGCATATTACTGGAATCTTTCAGACTTTAAGGACAGGCAGAAATTTAAATCCATGCACAAAATATTGGAGGTACTTTACTTGCCTAACTAAAAAATAATAAAAAAAATATAAATCCCTCAAACAAACAGACAAAAACAACAATTAAAAAACACAGTTCTCTGGTGTTTTGTTTTGGTTTTTTTTTTTTTGTTAGGCAAATCACAGACTCTGCAGTTAAAATCTAGTTAATATACTGCAGAAGACCATAAGAATACACTTCTATAGGTCTAATTACATGTGAAGTCCCTGAGAGCTGCACTTAATCACTTCTCATGAAAACTGATTCTAGATGAAGGCAAGCTTTTCCTCCTTACATATCAGGAAATCAAATTATTGTCCTCTCTTTTCCAGTGCAATAACTGCTTTTACTCTTAGATCTCCCTGGCTCAGAGAGTATGCATAACTGAACAAATCATTATGCAGAAATCATTATATGGGTGTCACACCAGGGGACATACTAACACAAATTACCAACATTTATTAGGATAAAGATCATCTGATCTGTAGATGACCATACAGTATACATAAATATCACTGCCTTTCTTAAACGTTAAACTATTTTAGCAACTTAACTGCAGATGGAAGTACTCCATTCTATGTAATGCAGCCCTGTGTCTCATCACTCATTTGCTGATGTTAGTAGACTCATTTCACACTTTAAAGAATAAAATGGCAATATTGTTCTATACATGCTATTGCCAGATATCCTGGATATGGAGCTCCTGGGCACTAGAAGGAAAATTGACATCCTGGAAAACTAGAGCAACAGGGCAAATTCACCAAAAGTAGCTGCTCTGCCAATTCTTAGTTTTCCAATGTTTAAATTTCAGGTTCATGGTAATATATTTAATAGCAGAAACTATGTTTTCCAACTTCAACTTAGATTTGTCGGTTTTATATCAGTTTGACTATAGAGAATTAGAACCAACCAAAGCAATACTTGGAGGTTTAACTCTCCTGTTGCAATAATACTTTCTACTGATTCGGGTAATGGGACAACTGCATGAACTGGAATGAATCGAGCAACATTATTTGGGCCCTAAATAGTGAATCATTTGTAGGACATCTCTAGGGGCTCTGCTGTGACCCATAAGACACTCTCAAGTCTATCAAATAGCTTGCTTGGCTTTAGAGAATAATGAATATTTTTTTTCAGGGATTGTACTCTTCTGTAATTGCAGGCAAAAACTTACTTAATGTTAAAAAGTAGGTGTGAAGTGTTGTATTCCTACTTCAATTTCCTAATATTTTTGTCAGATTGAGCTGGAATGTTGATATTATATAACAAACGAAAGCTGGAGACAAGTGTCCTGCAGAAATCTTGTTTATCGCCTTTTTTAGAAGGAAAATAATAATGAAAAAAATTATCCCGAAGCAAAAAACAAGCAACGCCCTTTAATATTTTGACAAAACCCCTTTCAGCTTAAAGAATGCTTTTTTACTCTCATGCTGTTTTTTTTTCCATGTGTCTTTCATTCATGCAGGAATAATAACAAGGTGGGTTTACCATGGAAAAAATCTATCCTTAAAAAAAAAAAAAAATTAAAAATTAGGAGTTTTATCTAATTTATTACACTGCCCTTCTCCCAAAGACATATAAGCCAAGACAGAATATTCAAGAATAATGCCACCTGCTGGAACAGATATTTCATTTTCTTAATTATAAAACTACTTTGGGACATCTTTAATGCTTTCCTTTCATTCAGAAGTAAGCTGTTGTGCCACAAAGAGCAAACAGTGACAGATGATGGAGAAGCAGTCCCACAAGGCAAGTCCTGGCTCTGTGCTTACAGTCAGCACTGAGGGAGGCTGCTCAGAGGCCAGATGAACAAGAGCTTTTCTTACACAGCCTCAGTGTTCCCAAAACTGCAGACAGAAACATATGGGCAGCATATCAGCACTGAAAATAGCAGCTCTGCAAATGTGCAGCAACCTCCTGATGGCCATTATTATTCTCTAAGTCCAGGTTTCGTACATAAAACTCTGAAGACCTACTTTTATTGCCTTAAAGCTGGAGATCAGAAATCACTTTAATATGTTAGAACTATCGACTTGGTGTGTCTGCAAAGACTGTGGGTCCATGCTCTGTTCAATACAAGCTTGATATTAGTTCACAATTTCTTTATATTATCTAAATATCCACCTTTAGGGGACTTTGTGCCCCATTTCCCCACAGAATACCTGCAATATTTCTTACAGCTTCTTGGAAACACATAAAAGTTTTATATACATGTAACAGGATGAGAATAACCACTTTCAGGTGAGTAAATGTAGGATCTGTTCTGAAAAGCTGTGTTGTAGAAACACTACTGCTGATTTTAGTTGGGAAAAAACCCTGTGACTTACTACTCGGGTGCTGCATGTTGCTTCACATGAGGAAAGGGGGCAGAGAAAGGGAGGGAGACCAAAGTAGTTTTACTGTCTGTATTCTCCGGCAGGGAACTGGAGATGCGTTCCCTACACTTCAGACAGAAATAGTGAGATCCCATTCTAAAATGATGCTTGTGTCAATAACTTATTTCATTGCCCAGCACTGTATTGGAAAGCACTTGTAGGACACACAGTCAGAACTTAAAAAGGGATTTGCCAATTTGGTGTCATTTAAATGTTCTGTTTTACCTTAACAGAATCATGCTGATTTGCTACTGAGATGGTCCATCTACCAGGAGCTTACTATCCAACTGCATGAAGATATCAGAGAACAGCAAGCAGCAACTGCTTTCAAAAGAATTTGCGAAGCAAAATAAATTCCATTTCTTTTGCTCTGAAGGTTAAAAAAAGGATGATGGTATTTTCAATAGGTTGTGTGTGTCTCACAGTACCACACCTCAGACTCTGTAAAGTTCATTTGCCAAATGGCATTTCCACCTTTCTTCCCCAGATGCATTTTGTTTATATAGGAAAACAAGCCAACAAACTCCCAGCCCTTTGGTGCTGTCCAGGCTGGCACGTGCCCTTCCGCACCAGATTTTTATAAGCTGGAAAGATTCCAGAGAATCTCCAGGGATAAACTTTAGAGAGAGGCCCTAGTTAAAATACTGGCAGCACATAAATTTGTCTTTTTAATGGCAACCACTTTACATTGTTTAGCACATTTAGCAGGATTTAAAGATGAATCTAATACAGTCACACACTCAGAAAAACCCTGTGAGGTGAAGGAAAAAAAAATGGTGAAAAATGAAATACATAGCCACTGCCAACAAGTCTTAAGCAAGCACTGCGTGAGCAGGTGAAAAAAAACATCCAGTGACTGTGAAGAGCTTGCTGACAGGTCTGGGTCTGCTTCCCTTATTCAACCATTTCCAGTTAGATTCACTTCTGCATCTGTTATGTATTTAGGGGTGTTTTTATTAGTAGCTTTGGATCCATTGAAACAGGTGACTATGTGTTCTAAAGACAACTAAAAAAAGAAGCTAAAAAGAAAACATTAAACAGTTCAGAGAAAAGCAGATGACGAGCTCTCTGCAAACAAAGGCAGTCACATTGTAATTGGGTCTACACCATTTGAATGGAGACAAAACGATTAAAACAATTTAAAGTAACCTAGGAGAAAGTAATTTGATTCAAATAATCTCTCTCGGCAAAGAACATCCAAGATGGATAACGCAAATATACACAAATAGTGCAAACAAGTATTTATCATACAAATCTCAGTTAAGCAGCTTTCCTCCATCTTATAATTTAAGGTAGTATTTTAAAACTAATATATAAGCTTACCAGTTTTCCTGTGTTGACAGAGCTCCCAAGTCAGGAAGGCACCTGGTATGCACTTGAGATCCAAGCTGCTACCTGAAATGAGCCAATCTTCTCTGGGGCTTTTGTGTTTTACCTACAGTAAGATACCTCTCTCTATTTGGGATCACAGATTAAAATATTCTCAAATATTTTCAAAACTACACATACTTACATATTTTCAGAAATTTCTTTTAAAATACACATGGTGATGATGGTTATAAAATAACCCAGAGCAGACTGTCTGGGCCACAATGCCATACAATCACGAAACTCTGGTCTAGCCATCAGGGAGCTCACACAGAGACAGTTTACATTCCTCTTCCTTTTCCCAAGACTGCTTGCTTTATAACTGAACTGTATGTATAATACATTAATGAGAGAAAAGAGTTTTGTGAAGCTGGGGGGGAGAAATACCCACACTCCTTATGTGAACTATTCTACAGATTATTGTTTAAGACAGTCCCTGAAAGTAAAGTAACACATTTGCATTCACACCACTGAGTAAACTACTCCATGTCCTGAGCAACAAAAGGCAAGTCCTGCCACTGATCTTGCAAGCAAATCAGTGAAGTAGGTGAGCTCCAAGGACATCTATCAGAAAAAGCCAAAAGAAAATCAGTGTAAATGAGCTGATAGTTTTTTGGATAGTGACTGTGTGTGAAATACTTCCCAGAACTTGTTAGGACTGGACAAAGAGATGTACAATTCTTTCTATCAGTCTTCTCTGGCAAGTGCTCCAGACTCACTGGAAAGGCCACAGCTGGTGAAAGCAGGGACTGGGAGAATGAAGTAATCCCCACTGTAGGAAAAGAATAGCTTCATGACAATCTAAAGTATCTGAAGGTGAACAAGTCTATGGGACCTGATGGGGACCCTCCATGGGTCCTAAGGGAGCTGGTGGATAAAGCTGCTAAGCTTCTGTCCATCATATTTGTGAGGTCATGTCAGTCTAGTGAGATTCCCACTGACTGGAAAAAAGGTAATAGCCCCTATTATGAAACAGATCCTCCTGGAAAATCTGCTGGGGCAGATGAAAAATACGGAGGTGAGTGGTGACAGCAAACATGGATTCAGTAAGAGCAAATCATGCCTAATCAATTTAGTAGCCTTCTATGACAAGGCTACAGAGATGGTGGATATTGGCAGAGCAGCTGACATCACATACCTGGATTTGTGCAAGGCACTTAATGTTTTCCCACACAACATCCTGGTCTTCAGACTGACAAAACATGGATTTGACAGATGGACCCCTCATTGGCTGTATGGCTCCAGAATTATGGGCAGTGGTTCAGTGTTCAAGTGTAGGCAAGAGATGAGTGGTGTTTTTCAGGGGTCAGTACTGGGACCAGTGCTGTTTAACATCTTTGTTGGGATAGAGCGTATCCTCAGCAAGTTTGCTGATGATACCAAGCTGTGTGATGTGGTTGACACTTTGGAGGGAAGGGAAGGCCATCAGGAGGGACCCTGACAGCCTGGAGAGGTGGGCCCATGCCAACCTAGCGAAGTTCAGCATCGCCAAGCGCAAGGTCCTGCACTTACGTTGGTGCAACCCCAGATATAAATATAGGATGGGGGGAGACTGCATAGAGAGCAGCCCAGAGGAAAAAGAATTGGGGGTGATAGTAGATAAAAAGCTCAACATGAGCAGCCAACTGCATCCTGCGCTGCATTAAAGTAAGTATGGCCAGCAGAGTGAGGGAGGTGATTTTGCCCTGCTACTCTGCTCTTGTGAGACAACACCTGGAATACCACACACAGCTTTGGAGCCCCCAGCACAGGAAAGATGTAGACCTGTTGGAAAGGGTCCAGAGAAGGACCACAAAGATGATCAAAGGGCTGGACCACCTCTGCTACAAAGACAGGCTGAGAGAATTGGAGCTATTCATCCTAGAGAAGACTCCAGGGAGACCTTCCAGTACATGAAAGGAGGCCTACAGAAAAGCTGGGGGGGGGCTTTTCACCAGAGAGGGTAGTTATAGAACAAGGGGTAACATTTCTAAACTGAAAGAGAATAGATTTAGGTTAGAAATCAGGAAGAAATTCTTCTGCATGAGGGTAGTAAGATCCTGCAATAGGTCACCTAGGGATGTTGTTGATGCCCCCTCCCTGGAGGTGCTTAAGGCCAGGCTGGATGAGGCCTTGAGCCACCTGGTCTAGTGGGAGGTGTCCCTGCCCATGCAGGGGGTTGGATCCTGCTGATCTTTAAGGTCCCTTCCACCCCTAGCCCTTCTATGATTCTGTGGAGCACTGTACTATCTGAATTTTTATTTTAATGTTTCTTTTGAATTCTGGTGGCCTTTGAGAGACAGATTTGTACTTAGGCATCCTAATTTATGTTGATGACATTTTTTTTTTTTTCAGTTTAATAGCACTTTTGAATCCTCCTGTTAGTCTTATAAATAAGACCACATCTTTGCTCATATCCCAGGAAGGAGAGAAGGCACACCTAATGCTACCCAAAAAACCCAGACAGATGCTTTCTTTAAATAATCATTATATAGGAAGAGAACATATAATGGTTTCATCTAATCAGTGAAAAAAATAAGTTCCTGGAAAATATATGAATAATAAAAGCATAAGCCAAGAAAAGCAAGGCAAATATAAGTACAGAATTTTGAGAAATAACAGAAAACATTTCTCTCTGAATTTTATTAAACTTTGAGTCCTTCAAATTAGACCATTGCTCATAATTTTTTTCCAGTGGTGTCCCCCAGGGACCAGTGCTGGGCCCAGTTCTGTTTAATATCTTCATTGATGATTTAGATGAGGGGATTGAGTCCACAATTAGCAAATTCACAGATGACACCAAGCTGGGGGGGAGTGTGGATCAGCTGGAAGGCAGGAGGGGTCTGCAGAGGGACCTGGACAGACTGGAGAGTTGGGCTGATTCCAACGGGATGAGGTTCAACAAGGCCAAGTGCCGGGTCCTGCACTTTGGCCACAACAACCCCATGGGGAGCTCCAGGCTGGAGACAGAGTGGCTGAGAGCAGCCAGACAGAGAGGGACCTGGAAGTTTGGATTGACAGGAAGCTGAACATGAGCCAACAGTGTGCCCAGGTGGCCAAGAATGCCAATGGCATCCTGGCCTGGATCAGGAACAGTGTGGCCAGCAGGTCCAAGGAAGTGATTCTGCCCCTGTACTCAGCGCTGGTGAGGCCACACCTTGAGTCCTGTGTCCAGTTCTGGGCCCCTCAGTTCAGAAAGGAGATTGAGGCCCTGGAGCAGGTCCAGAGAAGCACAAGGAGGCTGTGAAGGGATCCAGCACAAGTCCTGTGAGGAAGGGCTGAGGGAGCTGGGGTTGTTCAGCCTGGAGAAGAGGAGGCTCAGGGGAGACCTCATCACTCTCTACAACTCCCTGAAAGGAGGTTGGAGCCAGGGGGGGGTCGGTCTCTTCTCCCAGGCAGCCATCAGTAAGACAAGAGGGCATGGACTTAAGCTCTGCCAGGGGAGGTTTAGGTTGGATATTAGGAAGGAGTTCTTTACAGAGAGGGTGATAAGACATTGGAATGGGCTGCCCAGGGAGGTGGTGGATGCTCTGTCCCTGGAGGTTTTCAAGAAGAGACTGATGTGGCACTCAGTGCCATGGTCTGGTAACCACAGTGGTAGTGGATCAAGTGTTGGACTTGATCTCAGAGGTCCTTTCCAACACAGTTGATTCTGTAATTGTGATTCTGTGATTTTATCCAAGCTACAGTCACTGTGTGAAATTAAAAGTACGAGCCATGACAAGATGATAGAGTATACATATGAAATTAATTTGCTACTAAATGCATGCTAGTCTCACAGGAAGAACTAGATTTGTTTTCGTTTTCTGTCACGTATTTAGCAAATTTACAGATAACTCTGGAATGTTAAATCAGCTAGATTTAACAAAAACAATAGTTTGCCAACTAAAACTTTAAAGCTACTGATAGTTCAGTTTATGGGGCCAGATCAGGTCTAACACAAATAAAGCCATGCAAAGTATACACCACAGGGGACACCAAGTCCGTGTTACCAACAGTTTCACCTTTCAGATCTACCCTTACAGTGCTGTGTTGCTTACCCAGACAGCCACAGACTTGAAAAAATTGGCTGTCCCCTCATTATAAGACTTCATTTCTGCTGTAACGTCCTTTCCGAAACCCATTCACTTTTAATTTATTAACAATTGCCCTGACAACTGCATCTATTCTCATCCTACATGTTCCAATTCTAGGCCAAATTACCAGGTAAAAGCCTCTATAAAAGGCTTGTATTGAGCACAAAAATAAATTACTCTGTTATAATTATAAAAAACTGAGTGTGAAATCATCCAGAAGCATTACAATGTAATCTTCAAATATTACTACTGTGTGAGTTGCACATTCAGAAAAGAAAAAAAAACACAACAGGAGAAGGGTTAGTGGGGAAAACAAAACACTTCTCTGAACTATGATCAAATAAAGCTTTTTCATAGGTTTTGAAATGATACCCTGAAGGGGATGAAAATGAGCATTGAGGATTTTTTCAAAAGATAACAGTACCTGGAAACTTACATATTACAAAATGAATGAAAAAATATTTCTTCTATAGATTAAATAAGACCTAAAGCACGTCAGCTCTTTCAAGTTAGAGAACTATTGTCACATTGGCTGCAAAAGATAAAGAGTTAGTACAATCTAGGCTAAGTGGAGAGAAGGATACAGGGAAGAGAGACAACAGAATATATAAATTAGTCCTGAGGATTTAGGCAGTAGAAAAGAAGAGGGTATGGTCTATTTAGAAATAGATTTGGCAACTTTTGTCAGTTTTCTCAAATACTTGAAGAAATTTGGTTTTCTCCAGAACATATTTAGGGAGGCTGACAAAAATAACACACACATTACAATGTCACTATAAAAATAAACGGAAAATCAAATTAATCATTTTCATTTATTTTGTAGTGATTTTTAACAGAAGTTTTACACCCTTCAAGAAAGTTACAAAAACAACTTTTGCTGACAGTCTAAATAGTATTTACTTGCCCCTTTTGAGAAACCATAATTGATCACCTTCATTTTTACATGCAAAACATTACACACAGCTGTAGAAATACTGGGAATGCCTGGAGCTTTCAAGTTCCTGAAGGTATTTTAAACAAGTATATCTCAAAATCCCATTTCATAAAGAAAATAGCTTGGATAGAAGAGATTATCCCAAGATATATTTGTTTCTCATTCAGGAAGTAACCCATCTTTCTTAGTTAAAATATCCAAACACATGAATGGATACCTCTGTATGGTGCTGTTATGATTAAATCTTCAACATTCTGCTGTATGGAAAGACTCACATTATATTCTTAACAGATGTAGTGCTGGAATGGTTTTATGCTCTTCAGAGAAATTGCACAGTATGATTTATCACCCCAACTCAAGTAAATCGATGCTGAACAGAACGCTGTCAGTGATGAACGACAATCCCAACTGATTGAAATTTAGTAAAGAAAGCAAAAGATGGCATCATTGTACTATTTTAAAGTGTGGTAAAGCAGTCTGGAGTGCTGAAATCTGTCAATTTCTATAATTAGTGGCTTCCTACTATCTGCTTTAAGCAAGGGAATTACACAGTGTAGATTATGGCGCCTGGGGCCACACACACATCTCTGGAAAAAGATTTAAACATCAGTACAGCTTTATGCAGGAACAATTTTTCCAATTCATAAAGCATTACTATACAATAGTACACAAAATGTTTTCAAGTCCATGCAACTTGAAACCTGTTTCCAACATACTGTGCATGAATGCCTCTGCTAAAAAAAAAAAAAAAAAAGGCTAAGCAGAAATTAACTTTCAGAAAGAAATTAACATTCAGAAAGAATGAGCTATTTCAATAATTTGAGATATAAATTGGTTTCCTAGCATCTGAGTGGTGAACATAATATTTGAGGATTTAAGATCTACACATACTTGTTGCAGTGAAATAACTTTCAGGAAATAACTTGAAGTCTTCATTTTCAGTACCAGATCAACAGAAGACAAAGAAGCAAGCCTTGTTCACATTACCATAGCGTCTCTCACACACCTTAAAACTTGACTTCTTTTTATTTCAAGGGTAATTTCCTTCACTAAAGATCAAATATTTAAACATAATGCCCCCTGTGCTTTTTTTTTTTTTTTAATATTTTAACATTATTACTTATGGTTTTGAAGTTCTAATCAGCATTGCATTAACTGTTGCTCTAACAAGTGTTAATGCAGTTCCTGCCTTTCCTCTGAAGAGCTATAAAAACACAGTGCTTTCAGAATTTAGGTAAGGATATAAATCTTGTGTCCAGGTGTTTCTGAATCACTTTCCGTAATATGAAATGTAGCTAATCTTGACCAACTCTGAATAAAGTTTGAATGCACTATAGGTTTATACTAAGCTTAACTATCTTGGGTATGTAAAATAAACCAAAACTTACTGACATATTTACTTTCTGGAAGGCATGTTAAATGAACTTTAAAACCAGATTTGAAAATCCAGCTGTAAAAGGGGTATGCAAAAGTGATAAATGAGGGCTGAATACCATCCAGATCCCATACTTAGTTGCAGGAACTACGGAAAGAAAGTAGGAATTCCACCCTGAAGTAACAATTCAGTTTAAATTAGAACTTAGAACTTGCAGTTACTCCTCCAGTTTAAGTCAATAGCTATTCTGTGGTTGCCATATATCAGAAAAACATGCTTAGCGAGTGTGTAAAGCAGCTCAGTGTAAAAAATACAAGCAATGAATTTTTCAAACATCATTCCTGAGCACAGAGTGCAAAACCTCTTCACTGCCAACCGTAACACAAATCCTCTCAAGTCAGTACCCACTAATCATGTTTTTAATTTCATTGAGGTTCTGAATGTCTCCCTTATCCCTCCCTTCGCCTCCCCCACTCACTAGAAAATCCTCCCTCATTATCTTGACTGATTGCTTCAATTAGCAACCAACTCTGTCACTCATATTATGCTCTATGCTTCAATTCCAGGAAAGTAAAGGTTCAGTGGTATACTTCAGGTTTACTTGATTAGAAGGAAAATTAACTTAAATACTCTATGGACGCAATGCTAGGGTAGACTGCCCAAATATAAGGCTCATACACTTTTTGCACCAGCCAAGACCATCTTTGATCACAGACTGCTTTCTCTATATATTTCTGGAGACAAATATTTCTCTTTATATTTACCTCAGAAAAACAGATGGGTAATTTGCATGGAATATCACCAGTAGAAATTTTTGGAGTTTAAGATTTGGAACCACCCGCTCTTAAGTAACTCACTCGTAGAATCACAGAATGGTTCGGGTTGGAAGGGATCTTAAAGGTCATCTTGTTCCAACCCCCTTAAGTGGGCAGAGACACCTCCCACTAGACCAGGCTGCTCAAAGACCCATCCAACCTGGTCCACACAATCCAAATATCCCAGTTACTTTTAAGTAATTATCTGATTATTAATTATCAGTATATCTGATAATTGTGATTTATTCTCAATAGGTATTCAATGATACTTGTAAGTAATGATTCTTCAGAACTGAGGGGTTCTTTTAAGTAATTAAAACCAAACACCAACTTGATCTTTTTTCCCCTTGGATTATATTGAATACTGTTCACATTTTATCTGTCAGTGCACTTTTGTTAGTTACCCCCAGTTCTGTGTTGCCTATCAATTTCCAAGACTACAGTTCAAATAATCATTCATTTTTCCTATTGTATTATAGATTTTTATAGCTGTACAGGTTTTCAAGCTCTAGAAAATGGACTGTGGTGCACATGCATATATGAACAGACATCAGTACTTCCTGGTATTTCATCTTTCTTCACAATATTAGCAACTAGTCAGGAAGACTGAGATGGGCTGTATGCTTGACACCTGTTATTCGCATAATTCAATGACAGGTGTGTGCCTCAATGTGAATAATGTCTTTTAAATGTATGGCAAACAAGTAAAACAAACCCTTGAAAATGTAATAATAGTACTAAATGTTAGTTGGAAAATATATCTCAGAACACTGTACATCAGTAATTTAGCTCGCTGTTACCAGTTTGGTTATTTTCATGAAGGGAAAATCAGAGAGGAAAAGCACAAAAAAGGATTTTGCATCTTTTTTAAATGTTTTATTTCTAATTTGTATGTTACAATAAGTAACATAATTATTTGAAAATGTTTAATGTGGCCAACTTTGGATGTCCAATCTGTTCTGTATTCATAATTGGATTTACACACTCCTCAGCAATTATCAGAAGTGGCACATTTTCAGTGAGAAAAATATTTTATATGTTTAGAAGTGACATTTTTCCCTTGCCTAAAGTACGATTTTATTAACGTGTGAGAGGAAGATGTCAGAACTTAACTGTGACTAAACTTATTTTACATTGGTAAAAATATCACTGCACCATCTACAGGAAAAGCCACTTGAAAAAGCTTGCCAGACAGATCACAGCTATAATGTTTTCTTTTCTGACTATAAGGGAGACTTGCAGTAGCTCTGATGTCATTAGGAATTAAGTTCATAAATGCTAGCAAATAGCAAATAACAATCCAGTTGTTTAAGCTTCATTAATAGCAAAATACTGCAAAGCCCCTCAGCAAACAGAAGTACAAATCACATGTACCAAAAATCTGCATAAAACCCAAAGAGGTTTTTAAAAAAGTTAAAAGTTTGTTTAAAACCGGTCAGATATGTCTTACAGTAAACCTGGGGCTTTTACCAGAAGTCATACCACATGGTAAGGAGGGTCAGGGTAAACTAAAACAATACCTGGATATATGTACAAAATTAATGTAGGATTGGAGGCTTTGAAAAAGAAAAATATCATCTATCTACACAGTCAGTCAGCAATTCTTAGGGTTCCTTCTCCATCAGGGCCTCAGCACCAAGAACATGGTTGTGCGTAGCCAACTCATCTTGAAATATGGAAGAAACATCTCAGTGTGGATACACACTTTAAAAGATCCCTGGGATGGTCAGTTATTACTTAGAATTATACAACATTTTCCACACCAGCAAACCACTCTACATCTACAAAAGAAACTTTCTACACCTTCTCGAGGAAGGTGATACTTTCATGTAAAACGGCTAATCCTGATCCTCATTTTGTCAGGATTTTGGTTGTATATACTTACTTTCCAAAAAATATCCTGCCCTGTGAAAATATGAGAGACTGACACCTTAAGCAATTGGAAATTTAAACTCAGTTTATAGGTATTGTTTGAAACAATAAATCGGAGATCGGTACAAAAGAGAAAACAGGATGGGGTCTTTTTGTAATGTAAGAAATCCATAAAAGTAAAATATGAACAGTAGAATGAACAGCAGTAAAAAAAAAATTAAAAAGCTTTAAAAAATTGAAAAAGAGCTTTAACTATTAGGTACTTATTTTTAAGCTTCTTACCAGTAACATGTAGCAAGACGAACCTCTTTTAGGGCACGGTGCTCCAAGGTCCAATCAGGTGCTCCAGGAGAAACTCAGGAATAGTGCTCTGAGTCCAATGCTCTCAGGGCTGAGCAGCCTGAATCGGTGCTACTGCTCCAAAAGTGACCTCCCCTCTGGCTTCCTCAGGTGTGAGCTTTATTGGCCCCCTAATCCTGCTCATGCGCAGTAGGGGCCCACCCTAATCAGGCACAGGTGGGTTTAACACAAGCTCATGCCCACTATCTGGCAATTAGTGCCACCTGGTTGCCTCATTTCACTACAGTAACATTACTTAAAAACATTAAAAAAACAAGAAGACTAAGATCTTGTTTTCTGTGGGATTCAAACTTTTTTATCCAAGGCAACACTAAGCTTTAGATTTTTACTAGAAGAATAGTAATTATAAGATCTTGTCATGCACCATAAACAATTCTTAATGGCCTGTCTTATGCCTTTTCCAAGCCAATGAACTATCCCAACCCTAGTCAACTGCAGCAGCTAAACTCTCTACTGAAGTGACAATGATTACCCACGATGATACCCACAACAGCCCTTCACCTTCCCCCTTTCACTCAATTTGGAAATGCAATGTGAAATCTTAATTTTTCATAGCTGTCAACTTTTAGATCACTCTGTGCTTTGAAAAACTTCTGGAAACTTCTAAATACCTAAAAAGAAGGTGAATATAATGGAAACAAACCCAACCCTTTGACACAAGGTTGTAATAGCCAGTATGCGTATTAAAGTAAAGGAAGAAGCCACAAGGAATGCTATGGATAAATAAAAGAATATTTTTTATTTTAGAAAAGGAAGTGGGTTCTGCTGGCTTGCTGCAGAACAGTGATATAGAAAGTAGATCAGAAGGCTTCTGCTTATCTCTGAAATTATGAAAAATAACTGTTTTACATGAAAAAACTAGCACAGCAAGTCTGAGAAGTTTTAAATAAACACATGATACATGTGAATGCCAAACCTTTTAAGAATTTAAAGATAGGTAACAAAGTAGTCTAATGAAGAAAAGTTAAACATTGCATAAATGAGGCTGGACAGATTATTTCTAGAAAATTATGTTGTCACAAATGTGACCTGCCTATACATCAAAGAAGTGCTGAAGCCTCATGTATGCAGAAGCAGTTTGGACCAGCTGTCCTTCATTATGGTATTCCAGCTTAGCTGAGGGTTAGACCCTCAAGCCTCTGTTGACAGATAGATCTGAGTAATACTTTATTTGGTTGCTTTTGCAAGAAAGGGTTGAAATGATTGCCTTTGCTGACAGGAATCTTAACAGTAACTTAAATTTGCAATGGTAACTGCTTCTCACAGGTCATCTGATGTAATTTTATATATGGAAGCAAGTAGCTTTGAACCTCCTCAGTTTCAAAAAGACTTCTGAGTAGAATTAAGGTCTCAGGCAGATGAGTTGTTAAGCTTAGTACCAGACTGAGGGCCTCAGATATCCAAAAGAAAGAAGAAAAAAATGCATGAAGTCTTTCATACCAAACAGGCACACCATGATTAAGTGAGAGGAGTGGTTTTCTTAAAGGTGTTTATCTTATTAATGGGAGTTTAAAAGTAAAATCATTACCTCCAAGTTAATGCTGTTAGTAAGTATCAAGCAATAAGTTATGTCACACCAGTCACAGTATGAAATTAAGTTTCCTTTGAAGGGTGCTGCACTGTTTAAAGCTGCAGTTTCTGCAATTATGTGAAAGACAGGAACATTCCTAAGAATCCTACAAGTCTACCTAAATTGTCTTTATCTATCTAGATTATGTTTTTGCACTTTTCTGTGACAAGCATCTGATTTTCTTCACATTACATGAGCATTACATATACAATACTCTCAAAGTATTCAAAAGAAGCAGAAGCCTTCTTCAGCATCCTCATTATAAAGGCTTTCTTAGCTGAGAACTTCCATTTGAAACTATGCTTCCAATATTCTCCATGAAGGATCAAAGTGCATATAAAGCCAACATGCCAAAAAGAACCCAATGTTTGTACCTAAGAAAGGTAAACAGGAAGTGAAAAGATAAAATTGTTCTGTCTGGATAAATGAAAGGGAACATGAAAGGAAACAGAAACATGTAGATGCACAAGGCTGTCATTTGGAAAAGGTTCTGAAGGTAATAGACATTCTTGAACTTTTTCAAATTTATGTGTAATGGGCAACAAAAAGCTGAAGTAATCTTACAAGAAGGATGTTAGGACAAAGACTGCATGTGTACTATCCTTTTCACAGATTTAGCTGAGCAGCTACCCCTAGAAAGTAGAAACATCAAACCCAAATGTGTATTCATAAATGTTCTGGAAGAGGTGTTTTGTTTTTTTTTTTTTAAGATGAGAAATACTGAAAAAATATTTACTCAGACTACTGAGTGAAAAATATTGCTGACAAAGTTAAATGCTGACAAATATAAAAACAAATATTTGACAACTCTAACTTTGCAGTGATGGGTTCTGAGCAAGACATTGGATGTACAGATGGATCTAGGAGGCAAAAGAGCCCTTTTGAAAATCTGAGACATTTTGCTATGAAGAATTCAGGTCTCAAACAGAAAACAGAGAACAGATAATTAGAATACAATTTATACAGAATGCTAGGATAATACCTCTTCAAATAACACTGGAAATACTCCAGCTAGTTTCCTGCTTATGTTACCCATTTATGTTCTGCAAAGTTGTTTGAAATCAAGTTTGAAAACTTGAAAATTTCTCTATTGTTTCCCTCCAGCCAAGCAATTAATATAAATATAGTCACAATGTCACTAGTATGCTCAGCTACAGCTTCCCTGGGATATTTCCCAGCGTTACCTTTTCTAAGCCATCACCTCTCTCATGGCTCACATTGTGCAAGTGTCTGCAGGAAGTTCACAACAGTCTGACTTTTCTGAAAAATATCCTAAACGATGTAGAATCTCTAGCAAACAGCAGGATGAGGTAACAAGAGCAGCACTTTTGCCATGGTACTTGACTGATTCTAGTTATTCACTACTTTCTTGTAGATACACTAGAATGCAAAACCCTGCATACGGGTGGCTGTCTCTCTCCAAAATGAGAAGCATTACAGAAGGTATACCAAAATAGTCACATATTCACCTGATACAGTAATAAACACCATTAATAACTTCGTCCTTACTGAAGGACAGAAAAATAGATCAGCTTAAGCTCAATGTTATTCAAATGAAATATGCCAGACCTTGAAGTTATAGATATTTTAAACTGTAGTAGAATAATATGGCTGGAAACAGTATTTCTGCCATATCTTAAAGCTGTTGCTTTTGGATTGTCTTTCTTTCAAATAATCAGAGTAAATTCTGTTAATCCTAAAATATGGGCAGTATTGAACTTTTTTTTTTCCCCTTAGCAACAGGAAATACAAAGACAAAACTAGAAAAAAGATTTCATATGGGTAGCAGAAACAATGAGCTCTTTCCCCTCTTCTCCTGGATATGTATTCCAGACACTAAATTTTCTGTTTCTAAAACAGAAAAGCATAGCTTCGTTTTGTAAAGAAGGAAAACATCAGCAGGCTGGGTATGAGAGATAAAATTCCCCTTCAGCTACAAAAATAGTTCTAACTGAACTTAAGATAAGGAAAATGTAATATATCTGCTAACAATGATAGCAACTGAACTGGAACTTGCTGGGTCTATTTATCATCATATGCAATAGTAGTTTTGCCACTAATGTCAGGAAGATCTTCCTCATTGAGGGAGTAGATTTGAATTTAGAGGCACAAGAAATGCAAATCACCCATTTCTGCAGAATTTTAAGAAAATATTATTGGATATTTTTTCTTAAAAGCTTAGAAAAATATAAATTATAGGGACTGTATCTGCAGCACAGGCTCAGTGTTAAAAATAAGGGCCCACATGAAGAATAAAAAGCAAAAATAAATTTCAATTTATTTTAAAAAGAAACCCACAACTACAAAATACTCTCTGTATTGTAGACAAGTTTATAATTTTAAAGTACTTACATTTATTATAAAAAGCTGTATAATTCAACCATTTATCTAAAGTTTATATTTCTTCATTCCTTGGAATTGTTATGCAGAAAAAGGGGTAATTTTGCCAGCTCATTGGGAAACTCTTTAACCTTTTCCCAAACACACAGGCCTTGTTGCAAACTCACACTATCGCTTTATTATTCAAAGGTGTTATCTTCTCTATGATTTACAGAACTGCAGCTAATTGTTTTCCTGATAAGACAATGTTAGCTACCATTATCAGGAAAAAGCAGCAGATGTCAATCTTTTTTAAAATAAATAGGGCATAATGACTAAATTGTTTATATTACAGTAGACACATCTGTCTATATTACAGTAGACACTGAAACAGAAAACAGGTATTATAATTCATATGCTTTATTTAAACTGAATATGCCATAGGTTGTTTTTGCAGTAAGACTCAACTTTTTTACTTTATATAGTGACTAGCACTGGAACAACAAAATAAGGATGATCCTCTCGTAAGAATCACCTTTTAACTTTAGATCCCACATTGAGCTCATGATGTATATGCTGCTGACCAAGTTGTTAAGACTGGAGTTATCAAACCAGTCTGGTTATCAGCAAGAGCACAGAGATTGGCATGTTCTGGCCAAGAGCCTTTCTGGGTATTGTAGCCTGTTCTGACCTCAGCATTACAGCCCTGGTAACAAGTTAGGACCTAAGCTACCTTATTTACTGATAACTTAGGAATGCTTACATAGCCTACAGTTACAATTTTATTTAAATGGACTAAAGTGAAAAGACCAAAGATAACCTCAACTAGCTTAGTCTACTGAATACACCTGGGGTTTAATGCCCACATTAAAGCTTGCTCAGGTAGATAATAAAAAAACACCATTCTCTCCCCCCCAACTTTAAATACATAAGCATAACAGAAATAAATACTATTAGCATACCTCATGGGTCTCATCCTGTGAGAAAAATGAAAATGAAACTGCAAAGAAAGAAAGAGCTAAATGAGTAAACAAGACAACCTGACTCAGGTGAATTTCTTTATATCTAGTTATCTGCTAAAGTGTGCTGCTGAGGATCAGCACAGGTCCGAAAGCTCTATTACCTAAAGCCCAAAAACCCTCTCCGTCATCTGTGGAATTTTAAAGAACCTGTAAAATTGTCTCCTCTCATTTACAGGTCTGTGAATTGTACAACATTCATGATATTGACTGTCCACATTCCATCCACACATTGACCAAAGGTCTATGAAATCTTGTGCTGAAGCAGTATTACTGTCCTAGTACTGCGGTGGTACATGCTAAATAACCTGTCGCACTTTAAAAGCCTGCAAGAAAATACAGTAAGCAGACTTACACAGTAGATAAGGTTGGAGAAGAACAATGTATAGAATGAATGGTATCTGATAATGGCAGGCACCCAACACGTTTGCTGAGAGTCTGCAGCAGTGTAGGTTCACGATCTGATCTGGTGAGCCAATCTGATCCTAGTCCTGCTGCTTTCCCCAGGGAACTCCTGCCAGCCCCTTGTGGCGTTAAAGTGCTCAGCTGTAATGGTTCCCTGCAGGGTCAAAACACTCATTTTTGAAGATGAAACACAGAATTCTGGAACAGTTCTCTCCTGAGGTGAGAAAAGGCACAGGAGAGTGAATGAAAGCTTGAAGCCAACACTGGGGACTACGATCTTTAAGCAATACACATCTGTTACATCAGTTTAACCATTGGACCACAAGTACCTAAATAAAGAATGCCTGGAAGTCCAACTTTTGCTGTATTTCCAAGCGTTGAAAATAATTTATTCTGTGTACTAACCAGTATGTTAGCATTGAACTTCTTACTGTGCAAGTGTTTGTTTTTCCCTAATGATCTGTGTATTCCTCCTTCTTCACTCCATTACAAAACAAAACACTTAACAAGGCTTCGGAAGGTACTTAAAGATTAATGAAACTGACCGAATTTTAATAATTCACCCAAAGAAGGTTTTGTGTGCTTTGTAGAACTAGGAAGAAGGGCAGTATTCATTAATTGTTACACTCACTATTACAATATTTTATTATTACACAGCCATATAGTCATGACTGTCATCTTAAAACAGAAAAGGAAAATATAGACATATATCAAAACACGCAAATCCAGCTGGCCAGTAACACCAAAAAAACCCAAGCAAAAACACACTACCCCAAAACCCCAATGCTTTAGTTCTCATTGTATTCAAGGTGACTGTGATATCTGTGATACTAGGTTTGACCTCATATATATCCTGAAATATTACAGCACTCAAACATCACCACAGCAGACCTAAGGAAGGTCAGGAAGAGCCTCTCTGAGGAGGTACTATAATAGGAAACAAAGTACCAAAGTATTCACCCACCTCATAAATCATAAAAGAGGCAAATAAACCTGTGCAGGCAAGCTATTAACAAGAAAGTAGCAACCAAGGGATTTCTAGTCCTCAGAAAACTGAAAGTGATCTGCAATAAATAACATCACAATATCAGCCTGTTACTGCGAAAGAGGATACCCACCCCAAGGTCACTTCTTAGTACCCCCAACTGCTTAGTGCTCTCCTCTCCCTCCTGTTTCCTTGCTTTGTGCTTTTGTGCCCTGCTAGTCTGGCTGAAGTCTGCTTCTCTCTTGCATCTGGTCTCCCGTGAGCTGATCTGACCCAGTTCACACTGTTCTGTGTCCACAGCTTCCTGAAAGACCAACCAGTTCAGTAAGAGAGACAGACACAGAGTAGGACAAAATCTCACAGGAAAGCAGAGTGCTGCCAGTTTTGGCTTATCAAAAGTGAGGTGTCTCCACCAAGCTTCTGCAATGGTTGTCTGATTAGCTGAGATATGCCTGAGCAAGGCTAAAAAGCAAATTAAATTTCATGCAGCAGAGAAAGTAAAAAACACAAGATCTTAAAACACTTCATCTGTGAGTCAGAAGAGACCCTGAACCTGAATAGCTGTCAGTACAGGTGTCAGCAAAGGAGGAAACACATAGCAATAATGAATTTACATTAAAATTTGCATTAAGCTCTGGACCATATATTTTTTTAAAGAACGAAAAACCTCATTTCACACACACCCGAAAGCCCTCAATATACCTCACCAATCATATATGCACTGGACACAAATTCTTCCTTGACTTTTTTGGCAATGTTCCAAAGCATGAGATCCTGATACTTTTGTTTGAAGAGGGAAATAGAGGTTTTCTGCTGGAAACATGGAGAATGCACGGGGGATTACCTAAATTCAGGAAGCAGAAAAACAATAACAATAACAGCAAAAAAAGGCTCTGTACAAAAACATCAATTCAGATTCCAAGTCTCATCACCTCCTTCCAAAAGGATAAAGCCTCAAATACAAAACAGTCATCGTCATCATTTTTACACCACTGTTCATCATTTTTCTAGTTTTTGAGGGGCTCACTGGGTGGAATATTTGCTGAAGTTACAAGGAGGATAGGAGTCTGAACCATGTCCTGTCCTTTGGCACACCACCTCTGAAGAGTAAGTTGTAATCATCATTTTGCATTTGGCATGAAAAGAGATATTCCACTGTATTGCCAGTAAGAATGCCACACTACAGTGTATTTTCCCTGCTCGTTTGAGCCATTTTAATTCCCAACAGTTCACAATCTTGGTTAACTTTTAACTAAATGCATGTCCCTTTTGTATTTCATGTGGCTGGATTGTCAGACACATTACATCATGAACCTAATTGTTTAGATATTGTTTAAATTAATTATGTCCTGCTGGCACATGGTTTCAGTTCATTCAGTTTTTTTCCTGCTTCTCTTTTAGTTCCATTTTTATCATATCCAGAAGTCCTGCTATGCAGACATTATTTCAACAAACAGAAAGAACTACAAATTCTGGGCATATATTTTTCAATGCTTTAAACATCTCTACTAGGACTTCAGTTGCTTTTTACTCAAGGAACCTCCTACCCTCAAGCAAGAAGTGATTCATAGGTCATGAGGATTTATGAGATTTGTTGATAAGGTGAAACTGCATCTGTACAGCAAAGCTCACAAACCTTTCCAGAACATCTACAGATTGCAGCTCCTTGTAGTTTTAGACCAGTATTAGTACACATTTACGTCAATCTTTTAAGTTAGGGACAAGACCATTAGAAAGCTCAATAAATCAAAATCCAAAAGTATATCAAAACTTTAAACAAAAATTCACGGTCAAAGCTGTGACATCAACTATGAAATAAAGACATTGCCCTTCCAGTTACCAAAACAATTGTTTTTTCCCATGTTAAAATAACCTGATGATTGTACCCCTTCCCACAGTAAAGGTCAGAGGTTATTTTATACTGAAGACAATTTATGATCAGTGCACCAATGCAATACTATGCAAGTCAAAGTCAGCTTCAAATTAAAAGTGTGAATAGTTTTTAATATGACATTCGATCACAAATTACTACAGCAGCTAAGTTGTTTGCTGGTACATCTTAATGAAAAAGGCTCTATGTAATATAGAGGATATAGAAATGTTCCAAATGTTATGTATGAAAAAACCTACAGAAAACTTGAGTTACCAGTCTTCACTTGTAATATCACAGCTTAAAAAAGAAATTTGATAAAGTATTCAGGCTAGCAATCTCACACCATATCAGCACCTATTTTTCTGTAGTTCACACAAAAGCACAACTACTTTATCTGAAATTATCACAGCTGTCAACTACTTTTGTAACTACAAGAAGCTGGAGCTTAAGTTACTACTAATACATAAGCTCAAGTAAGTTCATGAACTTACCCTTTAGTTCTTTCCATAGGTTCCACTGGAATGGTTTCAATTAGAAAAACTCTTAAAGCCAGACTACATTTTTTTCCATTAGTTTTCTTCCTACGTATTTCTTAAAAAAATTCTTAAAAGCATAAACAATGAACCAAACTGCATTAATACTCTTAGGAAGAAAATGAAGGTAGTAATTTAATTTTACAGTTGGAGAAAGCAAAGAAATTACTGTAAATGACTTACAGAGATAAAGATTCTATGTAACCCTAGATCATAACTCTCTGATAGGAAAGGCACAGCACATTCCACTTAATCACCTATGAAACAAACATACACTGCTAAAAATAACTGCTTCATGCATCTTAAAACTCACTTATATTGATACTAATGAAATACTTCAAACTACATTAATCGTCTAGCTTTATCACTTTAAACTAAGGTGTGAGAGATTTGTTTCAAATTTTTATAATACAGTATGATCAGCTAAATGAATTATTTTAACTGCCTTACATGTTCATATATGTTTAAAACACAATATGAAAGGTTTACATATTCCCTGAGGATTGGTTTTGCATTTGCCTCTACATTTTTCAGCCATGTTATATAGCAACAGGGGAAAAATTTATGCGTTTTTCCTCTAAATCCACCAAAAATTGGCCAGGGGGAAAAAAAAAATCAGAAGCACATGCAACAGAGGTCTTTAACTCTTGAAAATATGTCCAATTTCAAAATCCTGATTCGCTGTAATCCTATTTGCCATGATTTTTCAGACACACGTTTGCCCCTTCATTCAGTCAATTCAAACCCAAATTAAACAAACGTGCAATAAACAAGTTTTCATGAATAAATATGTTGGAACTTTGAGCAGGAATTTCTTCACTCCTAGCTCACTATGGAGTAAAGAGAACAAATTCTTTAACAGTAATACACTAATGTCACATTTTTTCTTTTAGTTCAGGTACTTGCTGATCACAGAATGCTGCTCCAACTGAAAGTTCAGACATGGATGCTTGCATTAAATATCATAAACTGGATCAGAGAGATGATGTGGACTGAAGAAAAAAAAAATTAAAATCCAACGCAATACACTCAATACACTTCAGGATGTGTTTTCAAACAAGTATGTAATACTTAAGTCACATAAGTTACAAAATGCAGTTTATAGCACAAGGAGGAATGAACAGCAGTGGGAGGAAATCCCTTAAGCTGTCAAAAACTTCAGCTTTGTGAAACTATTCTTGGCATTTATGGAAAGTACTCAAGGCTCTCTAGCTGCAGCTTTTGTAATCCCAGCTCATTTTTCAAAATACACTCAAAGTGCAAAAACACCAGCTAAGAACAGACAGACAAGTATGAAAGTATATTAAGACCTTGCAGTATGTTTCAGGAATATAATTGTGTCTATTTAAAACACTTTGAGGCATAATATCTTTTGATATCGCTTATGCTAGAACTTAATGATTACAAACCTAACATTAGCCAAATTATGTTTCTGCTTATTCTGGATCCTACCATCATGTTATTTTGCTTTATGGCATATGAAGCTTCCTTTATGATAACTTGAAAGGTAAAGGGGAAGAGAAAACCAACATATATTGCTCTACATGAACATCAGTACTCCCCATTACTTAAGTCACTACCTGCTACCAGCATGTCTATGCATTTTTCACATTGGAATATTTATTCAAATCTCAATAATAAATACACCATATTAAAAGAAAAAAAAAAAAAAAAAAAAAAAAAAAAGAAAAAAAAAAAAAAAAAAGGAAAAAAAAGGAAAAAAGGAAAAAAAAAAAACCAAAAAGGAGAAACAAAAAAAAAAAAGTTCTTTTAAATAATTTTTACATTACAGTCCAAACAAGGTTGCTCTACTAATCACTGCTGAAGTGACAGTGCATCAAAACCAAGTAACTTCTTTCTGCAGCATTAAGACTTCAATTCTGTAAATTCCATTTTCTCCTTAATGGAACTGATTTCATCCCATGTATACTGTAGTATGCAAATTTAAAGAAAAACTTTAAAAAACGTTTTCAGACCAGGTTTCTTCTGAGCCATGCCTGTTATTGAACTAGAAACTGAACTGAGCCTGGCGTGGGATACCAGACTAAACCAGGATAGAGACACATAAAAGAACTCCAAGAATAAAAAAACCCCTTGATATTCTTACAAGGAAATAGGACCCACCTTGTAACTAAGGCTTTAAATACACTTCTTATGATGCAAAACAGTTCCAAGTTGGGCATAAACACCAGGACATTACTGAACTCAATCTGTCTCCTACTTAGGTCCAACCAAACTTGAGTGATACACAACACAGTTTAGTATCAGATCTTAGACATCAAAAGTAAAATCATAAAGAATATATTCTAGTGTCATAACTACAATAAATTTTTCTCTATATATAAGTTCAAGCACTAGAATTCAGTAACATACAGCAGTATATACACAGACTAAAAGCATAAGAAAGGTTATCAGACTGCTTTTCAATATTTAGGATATGTGGCGAGAGGTCTTACTGTGTTTTCTAGAAAATGTTTTTTCATTTCAGTAAATCAATTAAACTACATAGTGATACTGGATAAGGCAGAGTGAATAAAAAAATCCTCATGGGAATCCTGTAAGTTTCAATAGGTTTAAAAGTAGATTTTTGTGGAAGCTTTAGTATTCTACTTTAATGCAATTGCTCACTATTACACCACATAATACATAAATAGTTGCAATTAGGTAAGGTGGAATTCTAATATTGATGTTAAGGAACTAAGAGTGGTCAGTAAAACTATAAATATAATATTAATATAAAATTAATAACATATGTTAAACTAAAAATTCAGTAACTTTGAGAAACAGCAGTAGTTCAATTAATGATTTATAATCATAGAACATGTACCCTGAACAAAAGGATTTTTTTCCAAGTCACTGGAGAGAGCTACACACGATAGAAACTACAGTGAGGAATATTCTCTGGATTTATTAAATCTGTGTTTCAGAAGGTATCAAACACTTTCTGTCACTCAGCAAGATCCCTCCATGCAGATGTTTGCACATGTAAGAATGTAAAATCTTTGACTGTTGTGACAATGCTCAAAGTAGCATTGTAGCAGAAACCATTAAAAAACTGCTCCTACTTTCAGTCATGATGTGCATTTTCCAGCATTGCACTGCTTTGGTAAAGCTTTACTGTGATACATATTGTTACTAGTACTAACCATTTCCAATGGCAGAACTGAATTTTAAAAAATATTTAGTACTCAATATGTACAGAGGGTTTTAATACACTGTATTTCTTTTTCAGTAGATGGTATTATCTTTCAAAACCAAATTTCATTTAAAAAAAGAAAGCAAATATGAACTTTAGAAAATGTGCCTAACAAGTAAAACGCCCTTGGCTTCAGTTTAATGAAATTGAGCCCCTGCTTCATCCTGGAAACTGGAGAAGCAAAGCCTTTCATTACAACAGCTGAATGATACTGTGCTCAGAAAAGTACTGCATTTAAACTTCTAGAAGATGAAATAGTTGAACAACTGTGAATTTACTATTTTGCAGTACTAAATAGAGATTATACTAATTTCTACAGAAAGACCTTCTTCTAATGCTTGCTGCATCCATCAGGTAAGTTCAGTGATAAATCCCTGCAACTTGAATCATTTATATTGACTGACACTTCTCATCTTTGCCATAACATTGCAAACAACAGATTAGTTGTTCTGGTTGCTGCCACAAACAATAAACTACCAACTATCATACAGAAAAACTGCCTTACTTCACAGAAAATCCTTCACAATTCCAAGGCAAAAGTGAAAATTTAAAGAGAGGTAACAATTAAAAATGTTTCATCATTATTGATTTAAAGCAATAACTATTAACAGTATATGAATGCACCTTTCAGCTCTGTAATTATTCTGTACAAAATATTCCACAAGATGGTGCTGTAGTGCTATTTCAGAAAAAATTTAGTTTTTGTAGAACCAGTCTATTTTGAAGAAAACTTAATTCATTGTTATAATGAACATTGATTAGCAAGGCCTATTTTCAATGAAGACACAAAACATTCACATCATATAACTTTAGGTTTGTTTTTTCCTTTTTTTTTTTGGAGACAACTGGAAAAGTAAGTTCTATTGAAAAGTAAAAAAAAATGGTTTATATAAAATAATGAATCACTGTATGTTTTTCTATTAAGTAAAATGAAGTCAATTTATATTCCATATGCTTACAGAAAAAAATATAATTATTGTTAAAACACATAAACCACTTTTTTACAGCATAATGTGAAACAGATGCTTTCACTTTTACTTGCAAACTGCCAAAAAAATAAAGCCACTGCTTTTGTGGTATCAAACTACAAAAATCTTTTTAAGTGAACTGAGTATTACAGCACAAGGAAATCTTGATACGATAGACTACTAATTTACAAAGAGTAATAAATAAATAAATAAATCTTACCAAGGCTCACACATCTTTAGTTTGATTATATAAAGTTTATGGAAGTCTTACATCTACTTACGTCTCTAAAGAGAAATTTTAATACGCCTCCAAATCATAAAACTGTTGTGTATCTTTGTATACTGGATGGTCTCCATCTGTGCTACTGGTCTTAAAATGTGTTGGGTAAGCACACTAAAACACTCAACACATCTCTTGCAGTCAAAGCCTGTGGACTGACTTGCACATTTTAGTGTTTAGGATCAAACTGCCCCTCACTCTGTCAGTGTTAATGGAAGCCATAATATGTTGGTGCTCTCCAGCTCAGCATGAAAATTTATATTTTAAAAAAACATCAAAAAAGTACAGATTTAAAATTGTGTATTTAAGTTTTCATTAAGACTTATTTAACAGTACAGATGGCAAGATGGTATGCAAGAAAATCTCTTGGGTGCAATATGCAAGTCCCTGCTGGAATGTTTCCAACAGGATGTAAACCATGGTCCTCAAGCCTGCACTTTAAAAAACATATTACTTAGCACACTGCTAACAAATGTCAACAGAAAAATACACTGCTGTAATGACTCCACTTTATGGAGGTGGGGGAATAAGCTATTTGAACAGTTTAAAACCAAAAAATATGGGTGGGGCAAAGGGAAATCAATACACAGATGCATTTGAAAATATTTATTTAATGGAATAAAAGCAATGGTGATCATTACAAATTTGATATATTAAAAATTTAATGCTGTCAAACATACATATTAGTTCTCATATCCATAAGTCTACAGAGACCAGGTATAAAGATCTGTACTTTCAGGTCTTCTCAGAGGTGTTGCTTGAGGCTTTCAACAATTCTGAGGTTTCCTCAATTCTGAAATTAAATTGTGTTTACACACAAATTTTTATTAAAATATGATAGTAAATTGCAGCTTTGTCTGTAACTTTCTAATGAACACAACATAGTAACAAGCATGAAACTAAGTTTCTTTTCATACCCCCTTTTCCTCTTCAATTGTTTTGTATTTTAAATGACTACTACATATCAACAAATGTTAAGTATAAAGAAGAAATCACAAAAAAGGATACAGCTTATTTCTGGCCACGCTAAAGAAACACTTACACACCAAAGCATTTCTCTTCAAGTGTGATAAAAAAATTTATTACAAAAAAAAAAAAAAAAAAAAAAAAGAAAGAAAAATTAATTGCAGACCTCAGGACTGAGAACTAGAGAATCTCTCTCAGAAGATAAATAATATTTCTATTCTTTGTCAACCAGATTCTAACCACTCTTTAATCTCTAGTTAATACTCTTAAGAATGCTTTCTATTGCTTTTCAAAAACCAAAACAGTGACTCATCCCACAAACACAGAACTGTAAGTGGATTTATTATTCAGTAGAGTCATAAGGAAATGCCACACCTGATGTAGAGACCTTTGAGGTTTGGAACACATATGTATGTTCTCTATGGGCCCTAGTCCAGTACAACTGCCTCCTAGGAAATGAATTCCTGCTGCCCTTTCCTATTACTTACATTTTACTTATCCTTTCCATTCTTTGTCTTGTTGTCTCCTGCAATTTAAAAGCAACACAGTTAGTGACCTCTTCAAAGCTAACATTCTTCAGATAGACTTTCAACCTGAAAAAATCATAGAGGAAAATGTGCCCTTAACCACTGTTTACGTATCGAAAGGATTTTTATGAGACAGACCTAGATGTAATTTTGCATAGCTTCCTTGTTTTTCCACTAGTAGTATATACAACTAAAACTAATGGTTACTTGTTCTTTTGACCTCTGAAATCAACTATGCATTTGCCAGTTTTGCTTACCTCTGAAACATCTGTCAGGCCATGAGAATTAATAGTCACGGATTTGGGAGAAGGGTCGGTGGTTAATAGTGAACTGTATCCAGACAACTGGTGAAGACTCTCTGGCATCTCCTCCTTCCTCTCTGTATCTATGAAGAAATACTCATTTTTATGTCACCTTTGCCTTTTTGCTCTCCTATTGCAAGGTCAGCTATCAAATAGCTTGATTTACAGTATGCAATAACAGAAGAGAATGCATTGTTTAGAGAGGGAAAAAGAAAAGCTACTGGTAGCAATTCAAAATGTTTCTCCTTTTCTTAAAACAAAATGCAGTATACTATGTGTAACACACCTAAAACAAATTCAAATCAGATTACTAGGAATGCTGCCTTTATCCTGATTACAGTGAAATCAGCCCTTAAGAAAGTTTAATTTACTGGGTCAGACATTTTAAAGTAATTTCAAATTGTTTCCATTATTTTTACGGTAAACTAGCAGTTCAAAAGTCTCTAATTTGGAAGTAACCTGTCTTATAAGCAGTAGAAATATAAACAAAATCATCACCTTCTTTTTCAGCCTAAATTTTCTATCAAGCTCTTGCTATTTCCCTAGCTCTTCTCCCACTGGGACACACTTAGCATCCATTCAGCAGAAGCAGACTTTGCTTTTGCATTGGGACGGCTTTAATACTCTGCAATTTCAATTGACAGGGAAGAGAACTAAATATTTAGAAAAACCAAAAAACTCATCCTACATCCTTATTTTCAGTAAGGACACCATCCATGTACCATATCTTTGGAACATGTTTAGCTACACTATTCTGTATTTAAAATCATATTGAATTCTTTTTAAGCAGTTACAATTAAAAAGTGTTTCTTCTATAGAGCTGTGATTCCTGAAGAGCACTACAACCAAAAAGAGCAAAGCATTCCAAGTGCTGTACATCTCAGATATAAGACTGACTGCATAACTTGTAAGCCTAAAATTTCCTGAATCACATTTTAGAAAAACAGTAGTATTCAGAAGAATTTAATAAGTCTGAAAATATGAACATTTGCTTTTAAAGACCATCAGCCTGTTTGCTGACTCTGAAGTCCTCAAGTGTAGGAAACATAACACTAAGCTTATGGAAGGAAGAAAACAAGTTGCAGGATTCTAAGATGTGTAAAAAGTCTCATTTCTGAGACTGTAAAATTAAAACAGGTTTAGACTTAACCAAGAAATCGCCTTCCTCATTTCCATGGGAACTTCATTACCGAGATTCCCTTTTAATTTTAATGCAACAGCCCAACACTGGACAAAAATGCCTAGTGAGAGTGGGGAATAAAATATCCTCTTTACTACTGATGGTAGGAATAAGAGCTGCCACAGGGGAAACAGTCCAACTTAATACAGCGAATGATGCAAGGGGAAGAGAGAAGAATAACTTATGGCTTGGGAAATGTTTTTAATTTCTTTCCCACTCAAGGCTGTTTTATTTACTTCGTGTATACTATTGAAAGTTAAGTTGGAAATACAAGAAAAAGATTTTGTCTTGCTTTTCAAAATAGATTTAGCAAAAATGTCAGCTGGATACCTGGTAGCTACTGCAACAGGGATGACGCAATACAGAATGTTCAGCAGTGATTTGGAGAAACAGTTTGTGAATTAACAAGTCCTGATTTGTCCTGAGCCCAATAATAAAAGTAAAAAGCAACATAAATGTGACACTATTTTAACTGTAACAAACCCATGACAGCAAATATTATTTATTTGTGCTTACAAATGGCTTATTTTTTAAACATATCTGCTTTGAAGTGCAGCTGACATAACTGTTTTTCACAGCTTTAGCTATCAAATTTGCCTCTTCGAGATTTTTTCAGTTACTTACTATGCTATTTAACAGCTGTATCAGTAAATAAAGCTTCTAATAAATTATAAACATGAAATGACAAGCAGGTTAACTTCTAATTTGCAGCATGCATCTAAATTCACAGGTCACGAAGTTGCAATTGTCTACTTAAAAAAAAACAACTCTTTTAGTCAAGGTGAGCAAGAAGTGTTTAGCATATGATGTTAATTAAAAAGGAAATTATTAATACTGACCAGGAGAAACCAGAATTCTACTAGAAGCACATTCTTGACTTATATTGCTGAACTCTGTAGACAAGTCTCTCTGAAATACAAGTTCACTCCATTTTAGCCATACACTCTGCTTAAATCATCTTTTGACTGAACAGAAGTATACTTAAGTACGAACTATGTATACATTTGGAATACCACGTGGATCTTTTGGCACTGCACAGGTATTTTTACAGGACTATAAAAATCCATCCATATAGTGCATTAAAAAGCCAATCTATTTCATGGTTTTTTTTAATATCAGTATTGCTGTTTGTAAACAGGTCAATATCAGGTCCAAATATAGTGCACACAGCAGTACCTTCTACTTCCGGTTGATACTCAAATGCAGCTCCTTGGCCCTAAAAAATTAACTTATAGATAACCTAAAATTAATTCTACTTGAATGCTTATAACTCTAAAGTCTATTTTATACTAGTTTCCCAAGCTCCTAAATGAAAGAGTGGTCATTTAAGAAAGGTTCTAAGTTTAAGTCTAACTTAGAAAACATTCATAAACAAGGAAACAAAATTAATATTCTACTAACAATAAATTCATGATTGCAATTTCCTTATTACAAAATAAAAAAAAAAAAAAAACTATACTCAAACACATCTAAGACTTTTTCACCAGTGCCTTACTGGTTTTGATATCTCAGCCTTTATATACTGGAATATCTATACAAGTTAACAGGAGAAATGTTATACCCAAATAAATAAATGAGGGAGAAATAGGTACTGTAGAAAGAAGCTTGAAAACAACTCAGATTTATGGATAACTTGAAACAAGCAAACAAGCAAAAAACAAACAAAAGAGATGAGATAGCTGCACTGACTACTTCCACTTAATTCCTTTCATTTAAATGGATCTGGTACCTTTCAGATTTTCTCAGAGTTAAATGCACAGCTGCTGCTACTTTGGCAGCAGTGCAAGACACGTCTTAAGTGTTCCTGCTATCTTGGCTAGATGCCAAAAGTTCTCTGAAACATGCAAAAATAAGAAGAAAGGAGTAGTTATGAATTGCTTCTATATCTGTGAAACACAGGTTGGATGGAATTTCATGAAACAAAGCAACAGCAGCTCTCTACCCAAAGGATTATTTCTTGGCATTTTTCAAATGCTTACTGCAAAATTAAGTACATAAGTTAAGGTTTTGAAGACTTTTTTTTTTTTTTTAATATAAAAACCCACTTCCTTTGCTTAAAAAAAAGACAAGCAACAATGCCACACACAAACTAAATTCAAACTTGTTTTTGCAGATGACTTCTTTCAGTAACATGCAGTAAAATATACAAATTATCTTACTGGAAATTTTTAAGCAACACTAATGTTAATACTATTTCAAAGCTTTGAACAACTGCAATAAACTGATTACTGAAGTAATAATAAAGCAAATTTACAGAAATGAAAGATCAAACCAATTCTGAAACATAAGGTATCCAATACTGCTACTATCACAAATGCAGTATCTCTTGAAGAGAATTGCAACACTTGCAACAGGAACAAAACTGTCAATGGCCATTCAGCTGAAGGCTTCTGATGACCAATAGAAGCAGAAAACATTAGCATTGGTGGTTTAATTTAGACACATGTATTGTATACAAGTTTCTGTGACATTTTTAATTTTGAAGGTCCAGCAGCACAGATTTCCTTGCTACAAGTAAATTCAATATTTTTATGACAGAAAATGCAACACTGATCAACTATTTTGATAAGAATTCACACGGGTTTTCAACTTCTGAAAAGCATTGGACAGTATCTGAAGGATACATGAGAGATACTCAAATATACTTTGAAATTAAGACTGTGATCACAAAATTGATGCTATGGTTCAAAGGCAGCATAATTATGGTTTTTCAAAAGCTTCCTTCTTCAAGTTCACTAGGAAATGAAAATATGCATTGTCACTACTAATGAAAACAGTCTTAGCTACACCTGCTGCTCCTGCAAGGAAGTAATTCCCAATGGAGAACTTTGCCTCACAGAGCATGAGAAAACAAGAGAATCTAACATTTAAGAAAAAAATTCCTCCAGCTCCAAAAACAGCACTTCCATTCACCTAATGCATTTAAAAACAGTGAAAATCATACATCAAGGGGCAAGAACAGAAACAGGCTGACAGCACTGTGTCTTGGCATTTTTTGTTACAGAAGAAAAATAGACATTAACATACCTCTTTGGATCGCAGCAACAGTTCTGTTTCAAGAAGCAAAACTCTACTTAACAAGTTACTCCAGTCCTTTTCATCTATGATCACCTTTCCTTTCAGTTTCTCTTCTAAAACACGCAGTTTATCTTCCACCCAATCTAGTTTATGAAGCTTTTCTTGACAATCAGCAAGCTGATTCTTTAGGAACTCAATCTGAGAATTATCTTCTACAACCTGAAAATATGAATAAGAACACATCTTCTGATTTCAAAACAGAGATAACTCATAATTTGATCTATTAAATTAAGTGGAATCTTCCTCAAATTCAGTACCCATGTTCTGCTACACTAGAAAATTCTTACTTAAGAATCATCCTAAAATGACTGTTCATGGAACTTGGCTTTTAAAAAAAACTGTTGACAGTACTGGCTCTTGAAAATACAGTACAATTTCACTGACTTGATTTTTTCGATATATTTATTATTTATCTATTAGCTATATTTAAGAAACATCTAGCTATCCTTTTTAACACCTTTATTCCTTCAACAAAACCCTGTAAGAAAAGTTAAGAATACATGCGGACAGTATCTTAAAATAAAGGTTCTTACTTGTTCACATTTAACTTCCACAACATCATGATCTAGGTACAATTCTTCTTCATTATTCCCCTGTGCTGGAAGGGGTGGTGGATGAAGATCATTGCTAACTTCAGTTCCTGAATGTCGCTCTACCCGAGGCTTCTTTTGACCATGTCAAAAAAAAAACCCAAAAAAAGTCAGTGGATATACTGTCAGTAAAATAGTCTGACCAGCTACACACTTCGTTCCAATTCTCCCCTTAGAGAGAACAAAATAGGAGACAAATTTTGCCTTTCTTTCCAGGTGAACCAAGACTTACGATCACAACCTACCACATACCAAAATAAACTACCTAATGATTAAGCACACACAATTCTTAGCTTTGTGCAGTATTTTAATTCTTACAGTTTCCTCGATGTTTTACTGAAGCTGAAACTTTTCTCTTCTATGGAATTCTTAACACACTCATATATATCCCTATTCGGTTCTACCACTCAACAACCAGAAGTGCCAGTGCATTCCAAACATGGTATTATGAAATTTCTCTGAAAAACATTATTTTCTTATTTCTTTCTAAACTGAAATCACTAACATGCAATGGGCACAATCCTAAAAGTTTTGTATAATTTTACTTTGCACTTTCTTAGCAGAAAATGTAGGGAAAGCTGTCTCCTGCACAGGTCAAGAATAGCACATTGCATAAGATCAGGTGTTAACTCTTTTAAACCTTAAGCCATGAAAAATGTTACATTAAGAAATCTTTGCTGAACAGATTTAGACAAATGAGAAAAGTTTTGCAAGCTGCACTGAAAATATTACAAAATTAGGCCAAACACATTTCAATGTCCAAAAAACACGTATATTCTTTTTCCAACTGTATCTTCATTTTCATTATGTTCCTCCATTTGACACAACTCAAACAGCAAATATTAGTTCATTATCACCAAGACTTTGAGGCCAACTGTTCACTAGAAGAGAGAAGCAGTATCATCTGTATGGAAATTATTACTTCAGTCAGCCACACTTTGGGGTAAAGAAACCCAACCAACCATACAAAAAAACCAACCAACCAACCAAAAACCAACCAGCCAACCAAAAATCAAACCCACAACTGGTCTGATGAAGCATTAAAACCTAACTGAAAGCACATACTACAAAAAGAGCCCGACTTGTTATAAATTAGTTGTTTTAAACTATTTTCATACCTGTTTGGAATTCAGAGTACTGCCACTAGGATCAGCAAGGGCATTATTACAATTTGACCATACTTCATATTTAAAAGATCTGTGCTTTTTCCTCATTTGGGATTTAACCTTCAAAGGGAAGAGGGAAAAACTGCATTTTTCCAACATAGGAATACATATGTAAGACTGAAAATTCCTCTTATTAAAGCATACACTGATAGACAGCATACTCCAATAAAAAACAATGCCTTACCAATGTAAAAAAATATGATTAATGAAAATATTCAGATTTGAGATGTCTTCCAGTGCAACACAAATACAACTGCCATGTTTAAATTAAATGTTACCAAAACTTGAACATATCAGAGTTTTGCATTATCTTCAAACCTACCTGCAACATCTACCAAGTTACAGAAACATTCACTATGTTTAAAAGTAAAACATGTAACTTTCTGTAAAGATACCATATACTGGATTTATCTTCATTCTAGTTTGGTTTTTGTTTATGCTATGAAGCATTAGCAGCTTCTTGTCTCTTCTAAAGATCTTAAAACAGGGATGGTGCATCTTCAAATAAACTGGTCAACAGCTACCTGCAGCATCAACCATGTCAAAAGAAACTTATAAGAATGTCACCATTTAATTAGTACCTTATTTGAGTTACTTAATTCGTTATGTTTTCTCACCACACAGTTGATAATATCACAAACAATCTGCATTTTTCTTTCTGCAAAGCCAAACTGAAGAAACTGCTGTTTTGTTAAAACTGGTTTATACTGAAATTGATCTCGAAGAAGCTGCAACAAAATAAGAGTTTACTTCACTTTCAAAATCAACAACAATTTGTTGTAGAAACAGCATGCTCAGGTTCTTGTTTTTCTACAATCTTGTTTTATTCTGCTCTTCACTATTTCAATCTTTTCTAATGTGATTATTTATGTATTCTCAGCTGTTTCTTTTATATAGACTTTAAATATACCTCTTTCTGAAACATTCATATCACTCTTGTAAGGTTTAACTCACAATCTTAAGATTCATTAAATAAATTATTTTAGACATTAATTCCAAACTGAATACACAATAAAAAGTTGTACTAATCTCAGCAAATGCATTAAAGGATAAGTAAACTCCCACAAAGCCTCTTTGTAAAGGAGTCTCTGCCCTCAGATGGAAAACTAGTCTGAATAAGCTAGTATTAAGGTCAAACTACTTTTTATAAGAATGTGTTTATGTGTATTTTTAAGTATAGTTCAAAATTATTTTCATTCATTTAAGAATTTTATTTCATTCTAATTTATAAAGTGCTACAAACTGGACTTTCTATATTAATTTTGCAGGGTGTTTTAAAATAGCTGTTTTTCAGCTGGGTTTTCATTACACTTATTGAAGTTTGCTGGGATTTTTTGCTGTTACGATCTCTTCTAAGGTCACTTCTATAAACCTTTTGTGTAATAAATATTTCAGTATTCTTCACAACTAACACAATAATATTGCTGATTCTGCAGCTGTCTCAAAATTGAAATTTGGCTAACAATATCCAGCCTTATTTTCATGAAAATCTAAGTAAAGACTTGCCATAGAGTGACTTATTACTCATCTTAAATACTAACAGAATTATAATTCATGTTCATTGCTAAAAATTTTCACTGCCTAGTAAAACTCATCCAGATGTTTAGTTAATTATGAGATCATCCTGAAAACTGGCTCTTCTGCAAAATGCATGAAGACAAATACCTTGTAAATAGCTTCAATGAAACGCAAGTCACTTTTCGCTGTGAGTTCCACATCACACTTCACCAACAGTTCTGCTATGTGTGTTGAAAAAGATGTAAAAGAATAGCTGATGATAGGTAAAAATGCAGCTGGATCACCCTTTACTAACCTATTGAGAAACAAAAGTATTTTACACAGCAGAAGATAACAAGTCTTTCATTACATGAATTCAAATATTTAACTTGTTTTAATATTATACCAAACTATCCAGGCATACGTCATTCATCACTCTTTGCTGCAATCTGTAAAATGCTCCAAACAACATTTTTGTGACCCTCATGTGATTTTAACGTTGTCAGGTCTAAAGATTACCAGCATTTCCAACTCAACATTCGACAGCATTTTTATTTTCCAGTCTTCACAGAATGAAATTTCCTGAAGAAAGCTTTGTTTACAAAGAAAGCATAAAGGTGAGAGACTAATCAAAGAAAAGAGAACAGCAGAAGAGTGAGAAGCAAGATAGTGATACACTTCAGGATTATTCTAAGGATTGCTCAGAACAGCAGGAGTGCATCCTTTTATCTTCCACTTCACATGTATCAAAACCCAACTTCCCACAGACATATGCTCTGCTTAGTCATCACTGAGTGAAATACTAACATCACATAACATATATATCTTGTTTACACATCTTTGTCATCATGTGTTAGTACAAATCCATTCATACTGCTGCTTACACTGTGTAATCCACATCTCTTGGATAATTTAACAAGCGAAGTCCTTGTTCTATTTTTCTTAAGCTTCCTTTTAGGTCTCCTGTTGCCATTATTCCAAATGCTGTTTTTCTTTCAGATTACAAAATCAATGCAATTCTCCTCCTTAATAAAAAAATAATAAAAAAAATACGTACGTAAAAATTACAAAATGCAACAGTATTATCACTGGAATTTAAAGATTTTTTGCTCCTCTTTTCTAAACACTACTGTTTCCAAAGTGTTACGATACAGCACAGAGTTATGTCTCAATACCAATTAATATCAGCCATCATCTTCATTAATTCTAAGTGGGGTTAAAGTAGTAATCCTCAATCCAATCAACTATCTAAAATATTCAAAGGTATCTAAAAGCCTATTATGAATTTAGATCTGGCTAAATCCATGAACACTGGGTGAAAACAAGTTTCTCCACTGTTTCATAGGAGCAGCAACAAGCAGAGAAAACTTTTTGCATTTTTCAGTTTAGAATGTGCCTTAATCCTTTCCTTACCTGGCCCCAAGCTCACTGGCCAAAAGCACAATATTTGGATTTATAAACATCAGAAGGCAAACCTAGCAAGCCACCATAGACAATACTTCTCTATTTACATGATCAATTAAATACTTTTATTTAATTAAATACAATCAATTAAATACAATTTAATTAAATTAAATTGTTGGGGGCAGGGGGCAACGGATTGTGTAGATATTTCAAAATAGGTGCAATTTCATTGGAATGATAACCGAAAGGTCCCTGTTTAGCTTCTACATTGTAACACTCAAGTTGAGAATCTAATTTTAATATACTGTGGGATTCATTTCACAGAAGAGACTTGGCTAAGGATTGTTGCAAACTACAATAAAAAGGTGCCTCTGTCCCTGCAGAACTATCTTGCAAGGAAACTGAAGACTCCAAGAAAGGCAAAATAATAACTAAAAAAAAAAAGACAAAGAAAAAAAAGGCAAGACAAGAAAAAAAGAATAAAGCATGAAATTGCCATCATGCAAATTAGGTTTTAGAATAACTAAGTACAGGAAGCTCACACTTTCACATTAATGTTTTACCAAACAGAACTGATTAGTAAATTCTCAGATGGAGAAACAGGAGACAGGGAGAAAAAAACAAAACAAATCAAATTTACCTTAGGAGAACTAAAAATACTGGCAGCTACCCCTAGCTAGCAGACAGTAAAAAAACCCCAAAACAACACAACCTGCAAATATCAGTACCAATAATAAAGAACCTTCTTCCTCATTCTATTCCTTCAAAATACATTAATATTTAGAGCTAGCCTACAAGTACTATTTACTGTATACTGCAACCATTTTATAAGCAACTGATATTACTTCTTTTCCAACAGAAGATTTTAAAAGTACAGTCTGGATGATAATCCAGCTCTTAAATCACAAATGAAAACCTACGTCTTAGCGCTTTGGATAGACTGCTACAGCTGTGAAAGTCTATCAGCAAACTGCCAAATTTAGTTTTCAAATGGTTCAGAGAAAAAAAAAAAAAAAAAAAAAAGACACTTCTCACAAAGAGTTCTCTTTTCTAACATTCTTGAGATCTGCTTTTGGCTGGCTTAATCTTCTACTTCACCCAAAGCCTCAGTAAAAACTAATTATTTCAGCTATAAAACTTTAAAACAGAAATTTGCTGTTCAATATTTTGCTAGAACATGGGAGAAAATAGCCTGCCACTGTCTTCACTGAATTTCTTATTTGACAGAAAACAAATACTTTGAAGCCCACCGATACAGTTGTTAAAGAGACACTGCCTGGCAGCCTACACATGAAGAAATATACTCAAGATACAAAACCTATTTCTTTGACTGACACATAAGATTCAGACCAGAAAACCAAACACTCTCAAGAGATTATGTCTAGCTTTGTCAGAAATCAATGCTGATGGGTACTCCAGTTTGAAGCTCTGTTGTTTGGCCCTACTCATTAAAGCAGTGTGGCCTTTCTTGAACACCCACTTCACTTACAATTTAAAAAAATAAAAACAAGCACCAAACCAATCAACAATTTAGCTTGCACTCACAATGGTCTGGGGTTTGAGTGTGTTTTTTTTCTTTTTGTGCCTCTACAATCAGAAGTTTTCACAAAGATGAAGATTGTCACGCATTCTGCCCTTTTTCCTCTTTAATTATTAGGTTCTTCCTCTTTAATCACAAGGTTCTGGGTGACTAGTTGTGCTACGTGCAAGTAAACAACACTAGTTGTTAAAGGCTAGGGACAATTTACCCTCAAGTATTTGGAAAGGGAGGCAACTATTCCTGCTTTACCTTACAAAGGATGCACACTATGGTTCTGACAATTTAAGGACATCTCAAGGCAAGTCTCAAGAGCCTGACATAAAACTTAAGCTCTAATAGGAAGACACATAAATTCATCTAATCATATAAATTGTTTCCCAACAGTACCATCAATCCTTTCTACTGCAGACCTCTGGTTTAAAAAACTGGCAGCTACTGTCACTACAAACTGAAGAGCTCGAGAGATCATAAAAGTAACAAAGTTAGTAGAAAATACTTTCACAGAATCACAGAATCATCCAGCTTGGAAAGGACCTCTGAGATCAACAAGTCCAACCCTTGATCCACTACCACTGTGGTTACCAGACCATGGCACTGAGTGCCACATCAGTCTCTTCTTAAAAACCTCCAGGGACAGAGCATCCACCACCTCCCTGGGCAGCCCATTCCAATGTCTTATCACCCTCTCTGTAAAGAACTCCTTCCTAATATCCAACCTAAACCTCCCCTGGCAGAGCTTAAGTCCATGCCCTCTTGTCTTACTGATGGCTGCCTGGGAGAAGAGACCGACCCCCCCCTGGCTCCAACCTCCTTTCAGGGAGTTGTAGAGAGTGATGAGGTCTCCCCTGAGCCTCCTCTTCTCCAGGCTGAACACCCCCAGCTCCCTCAGCCCTTCCTCACAGGGCTTGTGCTGGATCCCTTCACAGCCTCCTTGTGCTTCTCTGGACCTGCTCCAGGGCCTCAATCTCCTTTCTGAACTGAGGGGCCCAGAACTGGACACTTCAACATCTTTGTAAAGTGAACGCTGTGAGAAGTGGCATATAGCATTTGCCTATAGGAATTAATCACAGAAAAAATACAGAACATTGGCTATCCCGAGTAAAATTAGATATAACAAAGTTTAAGAGCTGAAAAGCTAGAACTGCAAGTGCTTCAAAGAACAACTCTCAAAATTACACGTGACATTTGGAGAATTAATGAATTTAAAAAAAAACAAGCAAGGCAAGCAAAAAAATTCACTATAAACGTTACCAAGTATTTTAACACTGTAAACACTGTCTTTGAAAAGCCTAACAAAAAAAAAAAAAAAAAAAAAAAAGATTTTTAATTTCTTCAAATTATATTTAGTCTTATGTTGCATGAGGTGGGGAAAATGGAGGAGTCACACCATTACGCAGAGATGCAAAAACATGAAGAACGAACGCTGGACTTCGCTGTCGGCCCAGCTGAAAGAGACGCGCGTCGGCTACTCGCGAACGAGTGAACTGCTCACGGAACTGCGCGGCGCGGGCCGGTTGCCCTGGAAGCCATCGAAACACCGGCAGAAAAAAAGAAAAGGCGTGGCCCTGCCACGGGCAAGACATTCTGCAGTCCTTGGGACGGCTCTCCTCCCGTCCCTCCTCGCCCCCAGACCAGCCGGAGCCCAGACCTCCCCCTCCTCTTTTCTCGCTGTCTCTACAGAGAGGGCGGGCCCTGCGCTCGGCTCCCTCGCGCGCCGTCAGCCCCCAAGGAGAGAAACCCCTGCCCCGGAGGACATCCTGACGCTCACCCGCGGCAACTGCCGCTCCGCGTGTCTTGGCCGTCCGCTCCCGGGACGGGGGTGCCCTGCGTGTCCGCCTCAGGAACCCGCCAGCCCGCGGCCGCCCTCACAGACCGAATCTGCCGCCGCCAGACGCAACGGCCGCTTCCGCTTCCCGCCCCTCCCCCGGCGGTGACGTCACTTCCAGCAGCAACAGCGAACGTCAAAGCCTCCAGGCAGGAGCCGGGGTGGTGGCAGCGGTGTCCGTGCGCGCCGGAGGGGCCTCCCCGCCTCCCACCGCCTCTCCCCGCTGCCGGGAGCCGCCCGGGGCCGCCCAGCTCCTTCCTGTCCGGTGAGGCTCACGCTCCGATTCGGGCCGGGCTCGTCGCGGCGGCGGTTGGGACCCGAGCTCGCAGAGGTAGGAGTGTAGGAGTCTCCGCACCCGTCCGCGGCGGGGCAGGCGGGGGTCAGCGGGCGGACGGGCGGGCTGCGCACCCAATCAGGAGCGGGGACCGTTGGGGCGGCCCAATGGGGCGCGGGGGCGGTGCCAGGCCCGCCGGTGTCCGCCGAGCCGGGGGGCGGCCCGGGTCCCGGTTCGGGTCATGTCTCGTCCTGGCGCGGAGAAACGTGAGTGGGTGAGGTGCGAGGCAGGGGGCGAGCCGGACGCTGCCGATCTCCTCGGGACGCGGAGGCGGCGGGAGGGCGGCCGCAGCCTGCAGCAGAGGGGGCTTCTTGGGGCGCTCCTGTCAGCCGGGGCGGCTCTCGGTGTGAGGGGCTGGCGGTGCCTCTGGAACCGCCGGCGTTATTTTCCTGCGGTCAGGTTTGCGAGGCTGTCCCCCAGCGTTAGGGGTGTCAGCAGGCCTCGGCTACGAATGCAGCTGCGGTGAACGAAGCTTCAGCTTCGATAACGCCGAAGGAAGGAACATTTTCCTCATGGGGTGATTGTGATCAGCAGCAGCTGTAGGGCTCGATTACTGTAAAGTAGGGGGGGTTTGTCTTGAGAGTGTAGGTTGTGTTTTATTTCATAAAGCAGAACCCATTACCAATATAGCATTAATCTAGCTTACATTTAGCTTTTCATATCCTATCATGCTCTTTACTGCAGCAAAGATTGCTGTGGTAACAAAGTAACATAAAGACGATGTGACTAAAATTGATATCAAACAGAGCCAGAGATCAGCGATGTATGAACAAACTTAATGTTATTTTCCCTGTGGTATTTGTTATAGCCAAACTACCAAGAGGTTTCAGATACTAGATGGAGTTATGTAATTGGGAATTTGGGACCATTTGAGTGTCTAGAATCTTGGCTGTTAGTGCCTACCCACACAATCTGCTTTTTAGCTTGATTCTTCACTGCACATCAGTGATTGCCTGCTCAGGAGGGTGGAGTTGGAATGGCAGGTGAATTGGTGGGTTTATGCACACCTACCACTGATTCATTTTATAGCTCTTGAGCTGATTGTAGCAATGCTTGGTGATTCTCCTTTGGGATGAAGGTTGGTAACCTACTTCTCTTTGAGGAGATTTAGTTGCTTGAAAAGAGAAAAAAGAACTGAGCAACTGCAATAAAAAGTTGCTGTCTGTTATTTTAATCTAGCTTGGCATTGAAAAATAAAGAGCAAGTTCTTCATGTTGTGAAGAAATATATTTTACATACAACTACAGTTTCTCCACAATGGTGACCTTATCTAGAAATGAATTCTTGAGTCTCCCCTGAATAGATGCTTATGTAGGTAACTGCTTCACACAGTATCTGAACCTGTCATTTGTCTACTTCTATCTTTGTAATGCTTTTTTTTTCTGTCAGATCTCCAGTTTTTCCTATAAACATTCACCTTATCTATGGCTTGTTTCTTTCTGCTTATGTAAACCAGTTTCCATTCATGTCAACCTTTAACAGTGTTAAAGCTCCATTTTTAATTCCTGATGCTAATATAACATAAATTATTTCAAATGCATATGAGATCCTACCACATCTATAAGCATAGATATTTTTTAAAAATATCTTCTGATTTTTATAGTTTTTGTTTTCAGTATTTACTCAGTTGCATCATTGGAGACAGATTACATTGACAGCATAACATAGACAAAAGTAATTTTTTTCTTACTATTCATATCAGTCCTACAGCTTTATTTTTCTAGTGTGTGCTGAGTCTGTCTGACAAATACTTATAAACCATTGTCAACATTTAATTCGGATTTTATGTCCAACAGGCACGCAGATGGGTCAGGGACTCTGGAGAGTTGCTAGAAACCAGCAACTGCAGCACCAAGGCTATGGTGGACAAGGCTATCTTACAAGAGAAAATGGTAGGAGGATAGCTACTAACAGTGTTTCCAATACAAGCCACCGCAAGCAAGCCCAAGGAGGCATTGACATCTACCACCTGTTGAAGACAAGAAAATCTAAAGAACAAGAAGGATTCATTAACTTGGAAATGCTGCCACCAGAGCTTAGTTTTACCATTTTGTCATACCTAAATGCAACTGATCTCTGTCTAGCTTCATGTGTCTGGCAGGATCTTGCTAACGATGAGCTTCTCTGGCAAGGGTAAGCAAAAAATAAAATAGTATCACCTAGAGATAACATAATAATTAGATTAAATTTGTCTCAACATGTGCTTTTTGTCATTTTTATCTTAGCAAAGTTTTCTAAGTTAAATGAGATTTAACATAATGGAAGAATGAATATAGTTTAATAATGTGTTATTCTGGATTTCTAATTATTGTCAGGTATTAGTGGAGCTTACTACATAAGTGTGCTTGGGGAAAAAAAACCACAAAAATGCAGACAAGTTTTTGTTTAGCTTAAAGCACATCTCCAAGGTTTGTATTATTACTTTCTGAACTTCAAACAAGTATCTATCTTGAGTTAATAAGCCTCTTCAGCTGTAGCTCTACTTAGAAGGGGATGAGAACTCACCTATACGTATCTTAGAGCAACTTAAGCATATGTTTTTTTATAAGATGATGATGGAAGGGGGAAAGAAAATATTAGTTCTGCAAATGTGTCAAGTGGAATTTCTTCAGCCTAATGGTTGAAACACATTTATATAACATATGCAGAGTTTGATGTCCAGGAAGTAAACAAAAGAATGTTCTATCAAATAAAATACTTTAAGATCAAAATTTAATTTAAATATTTTATTAGTTGTATGATGTTTAGAACACTAGGAAAGACGCATTAAATCAGACTCACCTTTAGAGTAGGTGGTTAGTAAAACTTGTGTATTCTTTCACAACATAGTCATGCCTCATAGCAGACAGTAGGTAGTGTTACTGTGGTAGCTGGGTTGCTGTTCAGGTCCTGTTTCTTTACCTTTCGTTGTTCTCTGTATCTCTTCCCTCATCTGTTACTTTGCCCCTCTGCATTTGAATTAAGCAGCTTTCCTTCCTGTCATGCTCTATGAGCTCAGTAGTTGGATAATGCAATTATAACTTCTTTAGTCACAATAGTTCTGCTGTAATGGACCGTTGTCTTGGCAAGTAATGGATATTCTAGTGAAGATCCTGCTAAGCTTCTACATTTATGCGTCGAATAGGTTGGCAGTTGAGTAAATATGTGTTGTTTTGTATTCGGTTCTTGGTATCAAAACCACACTAAATACAAATAAATTCCCTGAACCTAAACCTGAAAACACTAGATTTTTTTAATTATATGCAGTACATTTTTTTTTTTAAATACAGAAGGGGAAAATTACACATTTTCCTCATCCAGGGAAATAGCTCAGTTGTTTTTAGTGAAATGTTTCCAAATCATACATAGTTCAGTCCACACCGTGGTAGTGAAACGTGTCCTGATTTTGAAGTTTAATAATCTCAAACTGCACGATCTCTGAAGCTGTTGCAGTCTGCAGTCTGTACCTATAATGGATGTGTTTGAGTTTAGGCTTTGGCAAGTCCTGTGGTTGCAGTTTGAACTCAGTACAAATAAGACCCAGCTTCCTAAAAAGAAGACAAAATGTCTCCTATTTCCTCAAGGGGCTACTTGCTGGGTCCTAAGCATATGTCATTTACAAAAGAGATGTTTTGAAGCAGAACTACCAACGCAGTAAGGGATCTAGGCATGCCTAGGAAGTGAAAGCTTAAGATGATTTCAGATAGTATCATCAAGGGGACTGAAATGTGGTACAGAAATCAATGAAACTGAGATAGGGAGTCAGGGGGACAGAAAGGAAAGGAAAAAGGAAAGGAAAAAGGAAAGGAAAAAGGAAAGGAAAAAGGAAAATGCAAAGTGATGGAAGCTGTTGACGAATGGCAGTGGTCAAGACTGGAAAAAGGACAGTCAAGTGGAAAAGGGAAGATGGGGAAAGAAATGAGTTAAGGGCATAGTTTTGTGCAGATGTGGTGTCCTACTGGGGCACAAGTACAACTGGAGCACAAGTAAAGAAACACAATTTGTTAAACTGATACTGCTGCAGTATAACTTGTCATAGTTATCCTGTGTTCCTATACCAGGAGTAGGTCTCAGGTCTGTGGATGTTACAATGCCACCTGCTGGGATGTGTTTTGAGACTGCACTCAAATATATCATAAGCTGTGTGAGAAGAAAACAATAGTCACACAAATGAAGACTTTAGCAACACATATGCAAAAGGCTTAATTATTAAATGTTACAAGCAACCTACTTCTAACTTTCCCTGTGGTTTAAATGTTTGGTCTTGCAGTATTGATTACACCTGATTTCTTTAAATTCCATGAAATAAGGAGAAGAATATTAATAATAGACTAATTCTATTTTCACAGGTTGTGCAAATCCACTTGGGGTCACTGTTCTATATACAATAAGAATCCACCTCTAGGATTTTCTTTTAGAAAATTGTATATGCAGCTAGATGAGGGCAGTCTCACCTTTAATGCCAACCCTGATGAGGTAAGTGAACTGTTGCTGACAGTAGTAAACAGTTAAATAATCAAGATTGTTATTTTCTAATTATAGCCATATTAAAAAACAAGTTTTAATAGGTGTGTGTTTTAATGTAAGAATGGCTAATACTAAGTTACAGCCCTATCCTGATCATTTTTGCATATGGTACCTGTGCACATCATTTACATGGCTTGCCTCTAAGTGCTCTGTACAGCAATCTGACCTATGGATGCCAGAAATTCATAACCATATATTGACAAAGGAATGAGGCAGAGATCCTAACTGAAGAAACAATGGTGAATTTTAAAAGGATGAGAATACCCTTACATAAATTAAAATGGAAAAATGCTTTAGCAGAGTATGAGTTTGATCCCAATTCAGTTAAAACAGGAGGTATAAAGGAACACCAATTACTTCTATGGTAGGTAGGGTTTCTTGTAAGGGCTTTTTAAATATTTCCATTATTAAGGAGCAAATCTTGAAATATGAAAATTATGTACTCCTGAATTATCCTAAAGATCAGTTTAATTTAATTTCTGTGGATGTTTGTTATGCATAATCTTTCTTTATAGTATATGATAATGTATATTTTTTTTAAATACCCCATGTCAGACTAAAAGGTTTCCATTTATTAATTCATGTAACTAACTTGAAAGGTCAGTTTCTGTTTTGACTCTGTCACTTTTTAAAGGAGAAAAGAGATTCAGAGTAGACAGCTTTTGCCTGGGAGATGTGCAATTAACACCTTAATGACAAGAGTCTTTTGTGTACAAAGCCAAGTTCCTGTTTCATATTTCCTAGGAAAAGAAGGTACACGTTACTGAGCAAAAAAGTAGTATAAACTTCCTACATATATACAAGGCATACATACACTCATACATACACAAGGAAGTGGTAATTGATTAAATTCAAAGTAGGAAAAGGGACATGAAGAAGACATGAGACATAAAAAGATACATTTCTAGGAGCCAATAGTTCATTCTACTGATATGATACAGAAAACATGAACTTTTGACCACAGGATGAAATACAGAAGTCATACGAATCATTACAATAATTTGATTTAGTTTAAATTCTTCCTTTATCTCTTATTCTACTTGATAAAGAAACTCTCTACTTTTATGGGTCACAAATTGCAGTGTTTTGTATTTGTCTGGTAGAATTCTGCCCTAACTGTGATATGCAGTGCTGAGACATCTTGCCAACACTTGCCATTTGACTGATTTGCATGGATTTTCAGCAGGATTTTAGTGAATTCAGTAATAAATGTGAAGTTTTTCAAATGAGACGCAATATTTAGGTAACTTAAATGTGTTTTCAATAATACATAAGTTTAATTGGTAAAGGCTTTGTCCACCCAATTTTTTTATTTGTCTTTCAATTTGTTTAATGTAATTTTTTTCCCTTGTTGTCTTAGTTTATAATATGCTGTTATAGTCCAACCTAATCTAAAGTAATCTTGGTAGGTTTAAAGCATATGGATCCCTTACAAAAGGCACTGAGTGAAAAATGTGTTACTTTTAAAGAAATCAGGATCTGCAAATTAAAGCTACCTAATGAGTATGCCTTAATTAGCTATTAAGTTTATTATGCTACACCTAATTCTTCTGGGTTCATTATGGTTATATTGTGTGGTAGTGGTATGGACAGTCTGCTTCAGGCCTAGTGAGAGCTGAGAACCTCAGGATATCTCCTAAGGGCTTCTGTTCCTCTCTCCCTGTGGAGCACCATAGCCTGGTAGGAATCATTCAGGGCCTGAGTTTCAGGAGAATTCACTAATACTGTTGCTGTTATTGTGTACAACTGTGATATTGGCAGAATTATTATTATAAGGACACTGTGACTGGAATATATGATATGACATTCCACTATTACAAATTGCGTCTCCGAATTTCCTGCCAAACTCTGCTTTACATTTGATAACAGACCTGATCAAATTACTATAAAAATAGGAATACTTACAGCCACAGGAGCAAGATTCTCCAAAGGACACCGCCCATGTCATGAAAATGGGTAACCAGGCTCCACAGCATCAGCTCCAGAGCTAGCGGTGGCTCACGGGGTAGGGAAGAGCATCTACACACTTTGTGGTAGGATTCTCTGGTTAGCCATTGTTGTGTGCATGGTGTTGTGATATCTGCTGTAATTTAATGTATTGTGTGCATGAGCTTGTGTAATTCATAGCAGGTGCTCACATTCTGCTGAAAGGATGTGCCTAATCACATTACACACAGTTGGAAAAAAACCTCCAATGCATGTTTGGTTCCTCACTAAATTTCTTTTGGTTGTTGTTTTCCATTGTTTTTTCCATATGGCAGCTCCATTGTAGCCAAGGTTTTGGAATTTGGGATTTGTTTCTTTGGGGACAAGGGGTGGTATACTGTTAGCATTAACACTTGATGATGAATGTTAATTTGTTTGATCTGCCTACATGGTCTCTGCTGCATTTTATTCTAAAGAGTGTGTAGTGTATGTGAAATGTTTCTCATTAACTACTCATTTTATATCTCATATGCTTATGGCTCAGAATTCGTAAGCAACAAGTTATTTCCCACTGGTTTGTATTCTGGTTTTAACTCCCTACAAAATACAGTGTCAAGTTTATTACATAAAGCTATGCTATGTAGTTAAAATTGGAACTGAGGGTGGAAAAGAGAATCCTTTGGTCAGGAAAGAGGATCTGGGTTTGCTTCTTTCATAATGGTAATGATTCTAACTGATTCTGTTTAATAGCACTTATTTTTTATGGCTTTATTGGAATCCGGACTGTACTGAAACTCTCAGACTTTAATGAGGTCAGGATTTCCTTTATGTAGCATAATAACAATAAGGTACAGAGAGACAGTTGTTATACTAAGCCTGGGTTTCCACTCTTCTGATTGTCTCATTCGTTACCAACTGCCCTTAGATTTTTGTCAGTGAGATCAGTTTTCTGACATGTTCTTGATTATAAATGAAAGTCTACAGTACCTGATTTCTAATTACAAATAGTTCAGATGAGGGCATGTTGACCATGCTGTATATTTCTAAACTATTCATTTTCAAAACTTACCCTATTTGATAGTGTTCTATTAAGCAAGCCAAATTTGAGATGCATTGATTGTTCTGTCCTAAGAATATGAAAAGTATGTTGTAAAGGGAAGAAGTTCTTTTATTTATCTTAAAAGTTGAAGTAGTCCAGACAGATAGAAATATTTTCATGTTACACAGAATCTATAAATAGTAATTTACAAGATTCACTTTCTCTGATTTTAGAGTTTTCAAGAAATTCTATGTTCTACTTGTGATTTCTGCTGTTATAAGTGTACATCACTGAGACTCTGTTTTAAAGACATACAGTGAAAGAGATGGTGTTTGAAATATATGTTTTATATTATGTCTGTATTTGTCACCATAAAATTTGACTTGTAAAGAATCTTTAAAACTCTTATTGGAAAATACAACATCAGTACTGTGCATTTTGTTCCAGAATATAGACCAGGAAACATATTAAGATAATTGCATTTGCCTGGAAAAATGAGAATGATAATACCACACGTCTAATTAATATTCACTAATAATGTCAGTGTGACCTAGAAGACTCAATTAGAAATCGAGGCCCTACCATGCCAGATGCTGTCTATACAAAATAAAATGACAGTCACCAACCCTAAAGAATTTATCTAAATAATTAAGGTAGTATTTAAACTTGAATGCCTGTATTTCCTCGAACTTATATTTAAGAACATTCTAATTCTATTGTTGATCAAAATAATTATTTTAAGACAGTACAGACTAGAAGGAAATCAGTATTTTATGTTGAAACTTATGTAATCCTACTAAAATGTAAAAGCATATAACTCACAGAATTATAAATTGCCTAAAATGCTAATATACTACTAGTGATTTTTAGTCATCTTTTAAAACCATTAAAGCTAAACAAATAGAAACTTTGTACAACCTTTTATGTGAAATCTGAAATATAAATAGTTAAGTGAGATGACAAATGTATTTGTCATTTTTTCCTGCGCTACTTTTAAATGCACACCACATAAAAACTTCATTGTCTCCTAACACTGCACATACAATTTAATTTAATTATTAAAAAAAGAGAGAATGTGTAGAAATAAGTGAATAAATAGTGATTAAGTGCAGAAAAATACTGATTCAAAAGTTTCTATGCCATTAACTTAGAATATGTCTGGTTTGTTTTGTATGTGTATCTAAGCAGATATGTTAAAGGCAACTACAAAAGTTTTAATGTTTACTGCTATACTGAAATGTTATGAAAGTACTCTCAGCAGAGAAGAAAATCAATACTGAAAAAAGAACTTCTTGATTTTATATATCCTGTATGGACACGAATGAATGGAAAGGTTCTTGGAAACAGGTAGAAAGGAAAATAGGATGTCAGTGCTGTGCTAGAATAGGTTGGTGAAATAAGCATTGTCTGACTTGAAAAAAGGAGCAACTGCAAAAGATAATATATTGAAATACAATTAATGTCTTTTGGTTACTGTTAGTCTATGGTTATTGTTTGCATATATAATTTCAATCAGCACTTTCATGCATTAAGATTCTATACAGAGCTGTCTGAAATTCACTGATAATTCTTGCCACAAAGGCAAGGTGTCCTTAAGGCATCTTTCTTTCTTCTCTAATGCTAAGGACGTTATAGTAACAAGCAGGCCCTCATGAGTTAGGCAGGCACAGAGCTATTGAAATTCTTGGCCTTTACAGTGTTCACCTGACACTAACTCTTCCACTAAACCAGAATTAGAAGGACATATGGTGTGCGCTCATCCTGGGGAGTTTCCTAAGTGTTAAAAAGATCTCTTCAGACCAGGTAGATAGTGGCACAGATCTGCCTACCTGACTTCAATCCCGTATTTCCTAAGAGGATCACTTGAGAGGATAAGTGGTAGATAATCTTAGTGTAGATTTTAACAGTGTGTAGAACTGTTTCACAAGTGACCATTTTAGCTACCAAATGTAATTTATTTAAAATGTGGGTTCTGAGATGAATACAAGGCAGTGTATACAGTGTTACAAAAGGCAGATTTTATGACATGCCATAAATCTTGTAAACAAATTTCATTTGCCAGGAGCCAAAATTTAAGAACTTTAAAGAGAAATCAAGTTTCTATTGTTGCAAAGTATTTGTGGTTGCTTACAAAGAAATGAAAAGCAACTAAAAATGATAGCATGTGCTGAAGTATATTTTATTTATACCCAGTTAGTTTATGAAGGAGATGAGGAATAATGAGATTGGATTCAGAGCAAGATACTATACTGTCAAGCATTATGTGTGGTGGGAGAAGAGAGAGGGAATTAGAAGAAGGCTCTAATAAGTCTTTGCAAAGACTTGGTAGCCTGTCAGGTGAAGATCCCACATTGAGTTGAAATCTAGTGCATGAGAGAAATCACGTATAGTCACAGAAAACTAACCCATTGCCTGCCTTGGAGATGGTGCTCTTTTCATCCTACTTCCTCTAAGGCATGCCAGGTATTTGCTGGATATATTGCAGCAGCAGAAATACTACTGAGCCTTCCTCATCAGGCTTCCCTTTGTATTACTGTAAGCAAATACTTATTACTGAAGCAGGCAAGACTTGCTATGTCAGATTATGTGTAAAGGAGATGTTCTGCTGCTAGCCTTGTATAGATTGCCATAATACTTGAGGAATTAATATGCAGTTGGTGCTCATTTTTATCTTCCATTTTTAGTTTACTATTTAGGTCTAATTTAGGAAAGTACCTAACCTTACGTTGTCCATCCACATCATGGACAATCTTAAAAATAATATAATTTGGACTTAGAGGCAAATTTATACTGCAGTGCATGTTTCTTCACATTCCTGAATAAAGATTTTTCTTGAAATTGGGGCCTAACATTGCTGGAATTTTTATTCTTCTACTCGTATAAAATCTTTATATTTTTATTTATTTTTAACAACAGCAACAAAAAGTTTGCTGATTAACTGTTATTCTCTGTAGATATCTAAGCAAAAATCATGGACAGGCAAAAGCAGCTAGATAATACTACAGGTGTTTGGTGGCTTTTCACCACATCTTAAGCATATATTCTAATTATTTTTTTTAATCTATAACTGAGACTTTGCTTTAGTAATATCAACAACTTACCAAACCTGCACCCAGTCCTTTATTTCTTATTTAAGAAAATTGAAGAACTCTGGGAAGTTAGTCTATACACTGAATGGCACGTTGTCCCTATATCTTTATGGGTGCAATGTAAACTAAAAGGGCAGGCTTTCAAAATATTGTGGAGTCTGACATCAGAAATTTTACAAAAAAATATTTCAGACGTATTTTTTAGGGGATTTAGTTGTGGTATTTGCACATTATCCTATGCAGAATTGCACTGTCTTGCACATTTTGCATTATTTCAATGTTATGGTATAGTCAAGAGATACTGCACTTAAGTGTTTTAAGATTCCTTTGTAACAAATGCTCAGAACTACCCCCAGCCCTTTCCAAATTGAATTGAAACTAGTTGGTTAGTTATTCTCAGGCTTAGATTGTTGAAAAATGTGAGTATTTTTAAAACCCATTAGGTTGTGTTTTATTTCTAAGATCATAAGGAAGATGATTTTATGCTTTGGGCTATTTCAATGAACAGAAAAATCCAGAATATTGCTAAATTATATTTACATGAAATTTGGCATGTATATTCTATAAGAACTGTGTGCTTGGCAAAGTGTGGGAAATTTGGAAATCATAATATGAATATAAAAAATGCACAATTGTTCTTTTAGCCTTTTTCAGTGTTAGGCACAGTGTTCTTATTTGTGTGTATGTAATTTATATATGTTGATACTTACCTATGCATTGAAATCAATGTGTTTGTGTTTATTTTCATTATTACACATTTAAACAAATGCATTAAATGCATCTATTTGAATGTGATACATCGTATACATGTGAGAACATTAGTGTTTTAATGAAAGATAATAAAGGCTAAACACATTATGGCTAAGATTTTCTTAATACAAAAACTATGAAATTAAAGGTTATTGTCCCTGAAGCATTTAAATGCATTTTTTTAAAGCATTTAAACCAAAATACTAGTCTAGACTGTAAAGAAACTATTAAAGAACTGGGTATTCATAATTTAAAATTTCCCATTGTCAATACATGTAAAATCTCAACCATAACAATAAATTGTTTCTTTGCAATTGATTTATTATTTTAGAATGTATTCCACATGTTGAAATGCAATTTAGAACGAAAGGAATAGTTCTGAAAAGCAAACCAGTAGGACTATGTTCCTACATTGCCAAGTACAATACCTGTTCCTAAACACATTCTGAAAAATAAACATATTTATATATACCTGTATTCTATCCCAGGGAGTCAACTACTTTATGTCCAAGGGCATACTAGATGATTCGCCGAAAGAAATAGCTAAGTTTATCTTTTGCACACGAACTCTAAATTGGAAGAAGCTGAGAATTTACCTTGATGAAAGGTAATTTGAATTTCTCTTGAGAAATTTCCTATTCGTTTTCAGTGTACAGCACTGTTCAATATTACTTCGCTTGTATTGATGTAATTTTTAAGAAGTAAAAGTGCAAGAAAAGGCAACTAAGTAATAATGCCCTTAAAGCCTCTGAAAATACCACCAGTAACTCATAAATCTCATATCCTGTGCTTTTTCTGCATTGTTGCATAAACTGCTGTTGCATAATCTGGGCATAAACTGCTTTGAAGTAAACTAAATAGACTATGATAGAATATTCATATAAAGAAACTTAGAATTCTCATCAATGTCTATTTTTATAGTATCTGTCTACTATTTTAAGTGTCTGAAGAACATTGATGTTATCTGTGCCACAAGTGATAATTGTCTTTCAGCAAAAAACAAAGTTCATAAACTATTCTAAAGCTGTAATTTTTATTTTTAAAAGCTACGTTTTCGTACTTAAACAGTTAAAAGAAAGTTCTCTAATTATGTGGGATTTCATTCTACTAGGAGAGATGTTTTGGATGACCTTGTGACACTGCACAACTTCAGAAATCAGTTCTTGCCAAATGCACTGAGAGAGTTCTTCAGACACATTCACGCTCCTGAGGAGCGTGGGGAGTACCTTGAAACTCTCATAACAAAGTTTTCTCACAGATTCTGTGCTTGTAATCCTGATTTGATGAGGGAGCTTGGCCTTAGCCCTGGTAAGCAAAACAGAGTTTTGATTCTGTAGATCAGCCTTTATATTTCTGGATTATGATACTGTTAATGATAATTTTGAAGTCAGCACATAAACGAGTATTTCTGAAAGTATAAACATGGCTTGGGGTGGGTCAGTATACAGGCATCATCCCACTTGGGTTAAAAAAAAAAACCAAAAACAAATAGAAAAATCCTATATATATTCTTTTCTTAGACCTAGCTGATAAGTGGGTTTAATTTTTGTGTTTATCTTTCCCTCACTTTTTTCTGTGCTTAAGCTCTGAACTATCACCTAAGCTCTTTCTTGCAAAGACCTAGACACTTAACATTTTACCCTGTGGTCAGTCCCACAGAAATGAGAGGAAATCTTGGGCCTCACACAACATCAATTTCTGATTGGCTGGGAGGGAGCTAGTTTTCAGCAGTGGGTCTGCTTACATGTTTAAAAATAAGATTTAGTAGGATGATGGCCTTAGTTTACAAACACTTAGGCATCTGTTTAAATGAACATGCATAAAGTCCTTAATGACTTTTAGATAATGCAGAAATATGAAGAGATTTGTAAATGCTCATTTGGTAGTTTGCAGAACTTTATTACTTTGAATTTGTTGTGTATGTTTGTGTATATATATACATATATATATATATATATATATATATAATTTTAAGCCCAGATGAAGAATTAAAGTTCTTGGACAATATTTTTACTGACCAAAGTTTCCTTTTTAATTTTTTCATTTATTCTCTCTTGTCTAGATGCAGTTTATGTACTGTGTTACTCTTTGATTCTACTTTCCATTGATCTAACAAGCCCTCACGTGAAGAACAAAATGTCAAAGAGGGAATTCATCCGAAATACACGACGAGCTGCACAGAATATTAGCGAAGATTTTGTAGGGCACCTGTATGACAATATCTACCTTATTGGCCATGTGGCTGCCTAGAAGCACAATTTGCTAGCACTTAAAATTTGTAATTTTCAAAAACTACATCAATTCAAGAAATTAATTATTTTGTAGAGATGGGGGTTATTTTAGTGCTGGTCATTCTAACCTCTGTATGCAATCAAAGTTTGTGTGTGTAAGTGCGTGTATGTGTAAACTACCTTTTCTATCTATTTACTGTGGGAATAGAAGGATTTGGAGATTTGTTTTTCATAATTTTTTTAGTTTTGCACAAAACAATGCCATTACTCTGACACGGCCATTTACGAATGTTAAACTGACATTACAGTCTAAGCTGACAAAGTGGTGAATTTGTGCATTAGATCTGCTTGAAACTTTAATAAGTTCATTCTTTTAAAAGTATACCACGTAATGGGTATATATTTAACTAAAGAGATTTATAATCATAATTATTTTATTGTAAAATATTTTAACTAAAATTTCTCCTTTTATCTCTTAAAATGGTGTTCTACTTTCTTTTACATTTTTACCATGCTGACTACCTCAGATGCGTAAGTTAGAGAAACACTGGTCTGAATACTACAATAAAGTTCATTATAGGAGATTACGGAACACTTGGAAAATATCTAAGCTGATATCTAATATTATATTGAGTAACTTGAATTAGCATATTGCCAATATTACAAGATTGCAACCTCTATTTTAGGTGGACCCTGACATCAGCCAGGGATAGCCTTGAGAAATTGTGCAGTTTACATAGAGCAAGCTGACCTATATTGCAGATGCTTGTTATTGGGGTCATAGGATAACAGTCATCAATTCAGCATGGTGATGGAGTAAAACTCTCAACAGAAGGGGCAGCTAAAATTTTGCCACTTCCCTTGGTGTAAAAGTGTCAGTGATGGAATTGCCCAGGCAAATATGTTCCAGGTGTCTCATTGCTGAAAGCTGCTAAAAACTGACTGTGCAAGATGAGAGCAGTGAGCGTGCAGAATGGGAGAGCTGTTCCAGACTCAGAGACTGAATTACTTTTTCTAAATCTGTCATACAGCTAGATTTTAATCAGTTCTAGATTTATGCAAATTCTTCAAAAATTGTTTCAGCCAAATTGTGTCTTAAGTTTTTTGACAAGTGTAGAATATTAGCAGCGAAACTGCAATGCATGTGCAGGAATTGAATGAGGATTTGCCTGGGTTTTCAGAAAATTCATAAAGCAGTGCTTTTCTTAGATTGACATAACATGTAGTTGAAGTCAGAACTGTTGCTGATTATTTTTGCTCACGTAATATTCACCTATTACTAGCACCTGGATTCCTTGTGGTAAGAAAGAGGTTTATCTTTTTTCCCTGCCGCACCATGAGGTAAGCTAGGAATATGTTCTCATTTCTGATTTACAGGATATTCTTATTTTTTATGTAGGAAGCCTATGGCACAGTCAGGAATTGAATGCAGGTCATACAACTCATAGGCACGCATTTTGCCCACACCATGGCTTTCTGTTTGGCACCTGGGGAGTGTTACATTTGTCTTAGATATGGGAAGACTGATGACAATTGCAGTCTGCCCAAGGGCTGCAAAAATGACAGAAAAAAAAAAAAAAAGTACCTACTGTTTCTGTTTCAAGTGTTTAGTACATTTACTTTATACCTCTGGTCCACCTACAGAAATGCACCCATAAAAAAAGCTTGGGGTTCTTTTATTTATTTATTTAGATGACCTTTAACCAAGTGTAAATGCCACTTATATTTGTATAGCATACACAGCCAGGATCCAGCAATAGTGCAGAGAGGTTTTAGAATATCACTCCTTGTCACTTCAGCCTGTGTAATTTCGTACATTTTAGAAAGCCCAAGAATGCATTCTGCAATGGTCAATAGATCTTAAACACAAAGAGTATATGGTACATTGGGGAGCTTTGTTCATGACACGGGTGTCTAGTCCTTTTAAAAAAAAAAAAAAAAAATTGGAAAACTTTTACCATCATCTATAAAACCAAGTCTGTGTGCTTCTTAAAGTGAGCTTACCTGAAGACTGCAAAATGTGACCTCCTAGAAAACTCTTCTCAGAAGTTAACACACCTAAAAGGAATAATTCAATTAATTTTGAAATAACTAATTAGGAAATGTTTTCTTCTTAAACCACAAATGCAAAGCAAGGCCTAATTCTCTTCTGACTGGTATTTGAGTTTACATTAGTGATACTACTTTTGATTTTGCATTAATAGGTACAGATTGTTAATCTGCATTTTTCTTACTTTCCAGTTACCCTCAGTTCCCATCCTCAGATACATAGCCTGCAGGCAGATGGAACATTTTTTGTTCTGCAATAGATGTGTGCATCTATTAATAAGGCTTAGAAAGCTTCAAGACTAGTGTAACAGCCAAGAAGATAAAATAGAAACAGGATGATGTGGTAAGTTTCCATAGCACACATCCAGGCTTTAAAAAAAAACCAAGACCCAACCCCCTGAATAATAAGATAATGGCATCTAATCTTCACAATATGATTTTGAATAGTGTTAGGTGTTAGCACCCAACTTGTGGTGTGCATTATGTTACTAAGGGTGGAATAGAAAAGAGGAAACACCACATGCCAAGTGTGGATTTCCTTAGAGGTAACCAAGAAACAAAAAATGACAACAGACATTTCTTCTGTCCTTTTTTCCTTTGAAGCTTGGATCTTTGGAATGGCAAAGAAGTAATTTTCTGCATTGTAAGGATATAAACTTTTCATTGTTAGGCCTTGTTCTATCTGAAAAAACACGCACAAGCAAAAGCAGATGTGATGATACTCTTAGAAAGTAAGAAAGATAAAGTTTGAATTTTCTTAGTCATCCTCCAGAAAAACTACATTTAGTACAGTGCCTTCTCCAGTGCACTACTGGTGTCTCCAAGTAAGTTTTAAAAAACAATAATGATAGATCCAGATGTCACTAAATGATGTGACATGGAAATACCTGCTTGGTCAAGCAAGAGTATCCCAAGTCTGATCACATGGCTGTGATCCTACTCGTAACTGTGAAACGATTCCTGAGCTATTGTGATTCCACCACTACATGCCCTCTGAACTTTGGCCACACAATGTTGCCATCATGCCAGCCCTACACAACACTGAAGGAAGAAAGGAGCCTGCAGCCCATCCCCCTGCAAACACTAGTTATTGACAGTTGGACTTGATTTTAGATGGCCTTTCCAACCTTAATTATTCTATGATTCTGGTACTTAAAGATACTGAAGTTGTGTTCTGAATGGCCATTTCTGAATGTTGCTAACTGTAGTACACACAGACATGACAGAAGGACAATTGTTCCTTGTTCACATAGGGGAAATGAACGTACATGTGTTCATGTAGTGTACTGTGATACAGCTCATTTATGCCTGTATTCAATTCTGTGGCACCCTGCATTTATTCAAGGAATATGACATATTCATGTCATTACACATTCATGTCAATTACATATTCACATGGTTTTGTTATAGATGGTCTCTGATAGATCTGAAGATCTCTTTCCATCTAAATACTTTCCATTCATACTCTAACAGATTTATACAGCTTTGGCTTTTTAAAATAAATCAGATCTGCTTCAACATACAAAAGCCCAAACAATTTTAAGTTAAGAGACATGTTTGCCAGTCTTAAACTAGGCAAGAAATTAGCGTTCAGGGGAAAAAAAATTCAATTTGTTCTTTTAAAACTTTCTCTCCCATCCCCCACACTGGAAAAAGAAAAATTATAAACAGTTTCAAAATACAGATTTAGGATAACACTGTCTAGCTGGGCAAATGAATGCTACTATTTTTGTCTTCGGTATACTCATTTATGTTCTTTACATAAACAAATTTATTAACAGGAATTGTGCCTTTTTTCTCTTTTTCTATTTTTTTTAAGCAATTATACATCTTTTGCCTATGTGAGGCTGTCATTGTGCAATCTGATATTTTTGTAGCTGATTTTAGAGAGCAAGTATTAAATTAAGTACTTAAGCAGTATTGTAGTATACCTACTTGACTATGTTAAAATGTCAAATAACAATATTAAGAATTTAGAAAAGTCAGATTTACTTTCCTTATATTGACTTGGATTTTTTCTTCTCACATATTTCATGTACCAAAACTAATAAACATTAAGGCTGATGGTTTGTTCTCTGCCACTGTAAAATCTAACACTCTAATCTCCAAAGCACTATTAAAATGGACAAAGGACAGACTTAAAGGATTTCCTGTGTCTCTCATAGGCATGTGATGGCTTTTTGCCTTACAGAGAAACAATACACAAACTTTTATAATCTACATAAAATAGTGATTTTAGTAAGATAAAATTGTATGTGATCTTCTGTATTATTTGTCAGATGTTAAATGTTAAGATTTACCATATAGTACCTATAATAAAATCATAACCAGATAACTAGAATTAGTTACAAAGTTAGTGTAAAAAGCTTCTAAGAGATAAATCAATTTCTCTTTTATCACTTCATTACTTTTGCTGACAATGAAGTTGGTAAAATTGCAGTTTTCTTAATTATAAAATCAAGCTTAGAGAAGAGATGCTTAGAAAATATAAACACAGAATACTCCTATTTCCTGTATGGAATTTTCTGGCATTAAAAACGAACTTGCTGTGTTTTCTTGATAATTTAAAAAAGAAAAAAAACCTGCTATTCATCAAAAGAACGAAGAGGCTGTATTTTTCAGGTACATGGTTCACTCCTATCACCTAATACAGAAAATGAACAAAAAGCACTTTTCAGATTTCTAGCAATTAAAAAAATGCATTTTTTAAAGTCTTAAAAATGCTACTTTTTGAGCCATGTGTACATGAGAGAAATCAAGCTTATTTGTATGAAAGCAACATGGTCAGGATACCAGTTCTTTTCAGAGAGAGTATTCATTTGTAAAAGCTTTCTTCATGGCAGTGTTGGAGAGGAATGTTGGATTTAATTTAAAATGATTAATGAGATTTTGTCAGACTCCCTGCCTTTACCACCACTGCGGTTTGTCAGCACAACAACCTGGGAAATCCCGACGCCACTCTGTCGCCCAAAACAGCCTTCCAGGAAAAAATAAACCTGAGTAACTAGTGCCAGGTACATGTCAATGGTATTGTCTTTCAGCTGTTGAAAGTTTAACTCTAAGTTGGGACATTAACACATTCTGAGGAAGTGAACTTCATCAGTTATTTCAAAGCTCTGATTTTGACTGGGTACCAGAATCAAATTTGCAGAGTGCACGTAACCTCTATTATTAACCTTATGGAAATCCTGTAATCCTTACAGACAAGAAATTCTCTAAAAGGAAAAAAAAATATCAAAGCTTGTTCAGGTAAGTTTTTCTGGAGAAAAATCATCTATGCAACCTGTCATGTTTTTGGCAGCATTCCCTTAAGAAGGCCTCATCCTCTGAGCCCTACTCATGGAAATAGGCTGCCGAGTGGCCAGGAATCCTCTGTAGAGCTCAGGGCAGACACATCTCTGCACACATGTGCTAATAACCAAAACCTAAAAATTTTACACTATTTTCACATTGAAAGAGCACATAACAAAAAGAGCAGTGCTTTTGAAATTTAATGTAGATATTTTAAATGCTTTACTATTTGTTTTTCTCACTTTCCTTGTAGAAATTTATTCTGTTGAGCTTGAGCACTGTGTTCCCCTTATACATAAATACACAAAAAATGAAGACTGATTTCAATAGCAGTCATCCCCTTTAAAGAAAACACACGTCTGCCTGTCACTAATCTTTCTGCAGTCACAACCCTGTACCAACAAATTGACCTTTCATTCACTGCTTTGGACTCCTTTATACATCAGCTCTGTCCACTAACTCAGAAATGCAAAACTCATGTGAGGCTAAGGGGAGATGTAGATAGTGAAAAACACTTTACTGCTCTGTTACACCAGGCAGAACATACTCCTCCTGGGGCGTGTCATCACGGGTATTCTTTGCACTACTTTTATCTTAGGTGTTTCATATGTGTTAAAAGTATTTTCACAGCTGCTGTTTCCATGTCTTCACATCCTGAATTCAGACTAATTGTGATAATTACATGTAATGCAGTTGATTTGAAATATATTTTTATAACTGGAGAACGTAGGGTAACTTGCCTCCTGAGCATAAATCACCTGGATGACAAAATAAGCAAGGAAATCACCAAACTGCTTCAAAAGTGCTACAGAAGTGCATCTCTTAATGTGCTTTTTAGTGATAATCAAGACCCTACATTCTTTTGCATTAAATGTAACTTGTTATCTCTATATTCCACTTAGGGATTTATATCAGCAAATGTATTTGCTACTGTTCCATGCTATCTGAGGTCTGTCTAGCATTTCTGATATGTACTAGCAAAAGCTAGTGTGCTCTGGTTTTTTTGCTCCTGGCATAGCAGCAAAATATACAGTAGATACAAAAGATTCATCTATCACAGTAAAATATGATAAAAAACACTTGAATCTTTTTTCCCTATATATAAGGTTTAGTAAAATATAGAAGACATACAATGAGTAATCACAATCAGTAATCACCTTTACTATAGTACTTCTTTTTCTTGATATTACAAGTTCACATTACAACACATTACACATACTGAAAATCATAGCTCTTAAAGG